>NW_010200582.1:0-4950 GCF_000695765.1 Mesitornis unicolor | reverse complement strand
AATCCCTAACGTTCTGTGATTCTGTGACACACACTGCCATCTCCAGCTACTCCCAACTGTCACAGTGAAAAGTCCTTCAGTAGCATTTTTACTTTGTCGGCTGAGTAATGCTCAGGAGAAGCCTCTGACAATTCCGAGCTCGAAATAGGCCTGTTTTACGATCACTGCCTCAAAGTAACATGTAGTTACTTTGTCCAATTCAAAGCATTTTGCCCGTGGTTATATATATAGCTTCATTCTCCATACTCATTTCTCCAGCTTTAAATTTGACAATAGAATGAGAACATAAAGCTTTGAGGCTATGCAAATTCAGCATTTCAGTTTTGGAGTGAGTAGTCTACTTACCAAAAATGTTACTATGTTATCTTCCCATAAAAGAGAAAGCACTCCTCTTAAGCATCCACCCCTTGTATTTTTCCATCTGGTAAACTGATTTTCTGTGTTTTGAGGTACTTTAAGTTCACACTGCAGCTTTAGGGTGTCAGATTTGCATAACCAAGACAGCCTTTTCTGAACAATCTTGTTAATACGGTTTGAAGTGCTGCTGCCCAGTGCCCAGCACCCAGCAACACCAGGATCAACAAGGGAGAAATAAAGCCATAGGAGTGCAGTTCACTCACAAGCAGCGGAGATCCTTAGCATGTACCATTGCTTCATATGCTGGTATTTCATTTTTGGAAGCGTGTGCTTGTACTAAAGCTCTTTCAAAAGGTTTCTGTAACCTGGTATGCACTACGAGCAGCCATCTCCACCTGAAGGATAGCTCCACTGTGACTGCCCCCACTAACAGAAACCAGCTAACACATACACACACAAATCTGAAAGGCAAGAGACCATGCTTTTCCCAAATCCTAAATAATTTAGTGTTTTATTACCAATTTCTTTCAACATGCTTTAGAAATACAGCTCCAGTTTAGAAACAAACCCATAGGTCCACAGTCACCACAGCCAGACCTACCTATTACCAAAACATGCTTCTGAAATCAGACTTTGTGAAGACGTTAATTGCAGAATGTGAAAATCACTGTCACTGTTAACTACATGGATTTCAGAGCTGAAGTAGGTGAACAAGCTGAAACTATTCGAGTTGTTAATGAAGCAGAAGGAAAGCAGTTGTGCTAGCAGTGGCACAGCACCTTCCCTACCCTCCCCAGCTGTCAGTCTCAACTATGGATATTTGAAAACCATCTGGCACAGATCCTGCCAGCCAGTTTGAATCATTTCATGTTTCATACGACCTCACCAGAGTGAGGCTGCTAGATACTGCTCTAATTTAAGTATTGATTTGCATTATATTCCATAGGCTTCATGAAGTTTTGCACCATCTTCATTCCCAAATGAAGAAAAACTGGCAGATTCAAGTGATGTAAAGGAATTTAAAGTGCAATATCAACAGTGATAGCAGTAGCACCTAGATGGAACTGAAAAAACACCTGCTCAATATGCACACTAAGATTCTGCTTTAGTCTCTACTATATCTAAATAGCCAGGAGAGTTTCAAGAATACCACCCTTTCTCAGATAATTTAAGAGCTAACCATACCTATCATAATTTCTATCTATTTCTTCTTACTATCTCCTCAGTCTTATCTAAGTAAAAAACTCAGACAGCAAGTCTGGACGCACAATACGACAAGCACTTTTTCATTTCCTCCTCTACAGTATCAGAAACCACCTAGGCATATAGCTAATTTGTTGTAATATTATTTAATATTTTACTTAGTGCAAAGTTTTTTATGGATAGACCCAAATAATCTTTTCTGGAAAGCCATTAGTTGAAGGCTGGCACTCACACTACTCTCTGATCTACCGTAAGAAAGATAACTTCAAGTTCTTCTGCATGAAAAGGTTAATACTCTCTAGGGAATGGTTTCAGGTGACAACTGCACAAGGAGGAATGTTCCCATATCAGAAGACTCATGCTGCTTCCCCTGCGCAAGCCTCGCCTCTCTCCTTGGAAAGCCTGGTTTGTGCGTGAGGACTGTATAACACAAAGCATCTACTGGTGCAGCAAGAAGATGCAAAGGAGCAGAGATGGCACAAAGGAGAGGGGAAGTTACTGAACAGCCCAGGACAGGGTGGAAATTAAAGAAACCACCAGGTCACCTCAGCTACCCCATGAAACTTGCAACTCACGGTGACAGGCATAAATGAAGCTGTCTCACCATCCTTGCAGTCTCTTGGGCTATGCTGATCAACACAGCAGCTTCAGAAGGCCATGATAAAAGCATGCCATAACTTTGGAATATTAAAAAAGCAATATAACGTCTTCTATTAACAGAAGAGACTAGTGGATCTTTTGATCAGGACTTAAAGACTCCTGTTCCCTGAAACACCTACCATACAAAACCAAATGTTTTCCAAGCTTTTGGAGAGTCACAGTGGCTATCCTCTTAACCTTTTATAATATTCTACAAGTATTGCTAAAGAAATGTTTGCAGTAGCTACAAGACTTCTTCACTGCTAGTGGCTAAGCTCCTTCTTTCAACAAAGAGCATAGCACTATGGCTATTTCTATGGTGGAAAAATTTCATCAAACACAATTAATGGCTCTTCTTTCTTTCATTATACGGAGCTATCAGTTGGTTTTGATTTGCTTTAAATCCAGATAAATTTCATCTGCAAATCAGATCAGAATATTTCTTCTATAAAACAGCAATATATATTTTTTTCAATAAATGTTATCATCTAAGACCCAAGATGTCTTGCTTTCATTAGAAATGTAGTATTTCAGGAAGCCAAAGTACACACCACAAGCAACACATCCTTGTATCTGCATAGAAATAGAAGCAATCCTGAAAGGGCCATGTGGACAAGCTGCCAGTCACTTGTCAAATAAGTGCAAAAAAAGGTTGTGTGATCTCTGTGTAAGGGCACATCTGTAATACTCCAGCAAAAAGAGCACTTGATGTTTCTTCCACTGGTTCACATATCATAAAGGTGATTAGGATCATCTTGGATTCAAAAATCTTAAAATGAACACGGAAGTCTGAGTTTCAATGAAGATATAAGACAAGCAGAAAAAGGGCACACCACTGTGAACCTTGAGTTGAGTCCTAGGAAGTCGGAGTTGCTTAAAGCAAGAGCAGCTGAATCATCTTTTCTGCCTTGACACAGGGTTTGTCGTTACTGACTGAACAGAGTACGGTACATCCCAGGCCTCCTCTTCATAGACCAGACACTGTACACCAAGTGGTCAGAACCCAATAGTGTTGTATTCCCTGCTGCCACCTTATCTTTCTGTGAATATAAGGGCACAAGTAAGGGTAGCAGATTACAAGTGATAGGCTCCAAGAAGTATGTTTTAAGAACACGGTGTTTCCTCTGCTCACTGGGAATTAAGGCGGCATCCAGCTCGTAAGCAATATTAAAAACTTGAGACACGCAGACTGCTGAAGTTCACCATAAGTAGAAGGCCATGCAGGAACTCACCTAGCTCTCTCTTTCAAAGCAGTATCAGAAAATAGCCAGCAATAATCCAACACTACCCCTAGTGCAGAGACCAGTCATGTTT
Source organism: Mesitornis unicolor (assembly GCF_000695765.1). Lineage (NCBI taxonomy): Eukaryota > Metazoa > Chordata > Aves > Mesitornithiformes > Mesitornithidae > Mesitornis > Mesitornis unicolor. Next base: position 1,437 of record NW_010200582.1, on the reverse strand, counting down.
TAAGTGGTAAGACCAGCCAGACTTAGTGGCCAGCACCAAGGCTGATCCAACTCTCTCATCCTCGAAATGCATCCATGCACTCTTTAACTGCACAGTGCAGTTGCAAACAGCAGGAAGGAGAGGGTATACCCTCTTCCTCGGTCCATTTCCCTCCAAAGGCAAGGCAGATGTTACTTGCCTGTCTTGTAACAACATGTTACATCTTATCTCTTACTGGACAAAATACTTGGATTCATTTTCAGATCTATTTCTGGCTTTTTTCTATTTTTTTAAATGCCTCCTACATTTTCTTTACATTTCTTCTCCCACCAGGCCTTTGAAATACCAACTGAGAAAGCCTCATGCCTACTTTGCAATTCACCAAGATTAAACTAATAACACCTCCTGCTGTCATCTGTCAGTTAGAATAAGATTTATAAGTGGCAGCAGAAATCACTTTCATAATGTTTACTGGAATATGAATAGCCTGAACAGGCAGATCCCTCAAATTTACTGTTCATATAAAGTAAAACCTGTCATGAAAACTAGAAACGCATTTTTATCAACTGTATTTGAAAGCCTCATAGTTTAGAAATAAAAGACAAACTGGACCATATCATGCATTTTTGTTGAAATTACATTCAGTGTGAAAAGGTGCAACTTTTCCAAGACAGTAAGTCTAATATTTTGCCTGTTGATTTCATTGTATGTTACCTTCCAAAAAGTCTCCTTCTATACTGCTTATTATCATTGTTTCCATCTTCTGTATGCAACTGTCCTGTTTCAGAGATGCTGAACACCTTTTTTTAGTTTTTACATGTGTATACAGACATTTGGGGGACTTTGAGAACAGAAAATCCCTCCTTTCTTCCTTATTTTTTTTCACTCTGCTGTGCAATTAGTGAACATTATCTTTTCAACTATTTGAAGCCAAAACTAGAGAAAAGCTAACATTAGTGACAGTTACTTAAGAGTGAAGAAATCCAAATCTAAAGACAAGCCATTCTAAGTTAAATAGTAAATCTTAATGTTCGTAAGAATCATAGAATCATTAAGGTTGGAAAAGACCTTTCAGATCATCAAGTCCTATCAAGACAAATACCCACCCTCTACATAAATCATCATAGGTTCACTTGTCCTTTTCAAACAGGCAACAGTATCACCTCGTGTTTGCCGACCTCCTTGATCGTAAATTAGTTAACTTTGTGAGGAGAAATAAATATGATGCTTTAAAAAAAAAAAATCAACAGGTTTGAATTTAAAAAACCCGACAAACCTACTTGAGACTGTTGCACACACTATAGCAAGCCAGTAGGCAGAGCTAAACTTAGCTTTTTAGACACAATATGGCAACCCCTAGATTTTATCTAATTTTAATTAAAATACTCTGAGAAAGATCATTATCTCCTGAACAGCAGCTTTTAACAAGTTGTTTTATTATTATTATTATTATTATTA
>NW_010200581.1:10157-12667 GCF_000695765.1 Mesitornis unicolor | reverse complement strand
TGTACCTTGCCACACAGGCCCCCTGGGCAGAGTAAACGTCCATGAACTATCCACCCTCCCGGAAGGGCTGACCTGTGCTCTCTGCACTAAAAAGCCGCTCCTGCCTTTCTTGCTGTGTCCTCCCTGGCCCAATGCTTTTTTCTTTTTTAACCCCAAATAATTTTTCAAAGCAGCCTCCTGGCCGGGAGTGCTGAGTGCTGGCCTTGGCTGGGATGCAGAGACCCAGGCTTGACCCCATCTCTGGTCCTCAGGCCAAGCTGGGCCCATCTTTGGGTGAATTCATTTCAGGCTGAACTTTGTGTGAACCTGGGCCCGAGGGGAAGGGAACCCGACAGAGCAAGGCTGACGGAGGCAAGTTCTGAGCAAACCCATCAGCCTGAGTAAATATTGAACAAGTCCATGTGAAGGCTGAGGTTGAAATGGAGCTGTCAGCCCAGTGTAAACTGAAAGGATAGGTGAGGCCTCCGAAGAGCAAGGAAACATTTTGTACACTCACTTCTGCAATTGTTCCTTCCACCCGAGCCCTTTGCCCCAGACCTCATTTCACCTGCCTGGGAGGCTAAAACAGCCCTGAAGCTGCTCAGTGCGGAAATATCTATGTTGGTGGAAGCAAATGGCTGGGGGGCAGGGGGGTGAGCAAGGGGACAGCACTGTGGGGTGGCCCTTTCAGTGTAATGAGTTTGGAGCATTACAGCTGGGGTCGGACACAAGGCAGCAGATCGGAAGTCCACGACTTAAATCTAGGTAACCTATGAAGCATCAATCCTGAAAAAGAAATATACTATATATTAGATATAAATGTGATATAAATATAAGTGAAACCCATTGTCTATAAATATATATAATCCAAATAAACACATATATGCTCAGCTCCCAGGATCTAGCCTGACTGTGCTGCTGGGACGTCTCTGAGGATGGGGAAGGGCCATTGCAATTCCTCCTAGTTTACCTGATTTGGGGTGTATCACTTCCCTTGGTAATGTTAGTGCATAAGCAGGTGCATGGGCACCTCGCTGCCTTGAGGCTGCTTGCAGAAGATGGATCAAAATCTGTTTCAGTTCTGACTCACTCCCTGTGTGAGGAAAACAGGTTTACTCTGTGTCCTGGTTTTGCAGAGAGCTTGGGAAATGGTGGCTCCTGACTGATTTTTCCGTGTGAAAAGACTTTGAAGAAACCCAGAAGGCTTCCTCCTCTCTTCTCCTACACTTCAAGGCATCAAAGGCTTTTAGAGGCTGGCAATAGCCCAGTCAGGCCACAAGACAGTCACTGAGGGGGAAGTTTTGTCCCCAGACAGAGACCCCCAGAAATGCTTCACACCTCCAGCGCAATGCCAGGAGCAGAGTTAATAGCAGCCAGCAAAGTGGAGTTGAAAGTAAGGAGGTCTTCAGGGTACTATTATTATTATTATTTAATAGAATGTCCTCTTCTGAGATCAAAAGGGCCTCACATTGTGAGAGCAAATGCTTTAAGGAGAGGAGAAATATTTCACACCAAGGGGTAAGGAACAGATGGCCCTGGAGTGCCGGGTGTGCTCCTCGAGTCTGCTCTGGGACCGGAGCCACAGGACAGGGACCCTGGGCGTCCCTTCCTTGTCCTCTCCTCCCACAGAGGGACAACAGTTCCAATGCAGCAATTGCCATTAATAATTTACAAGGTTACGTTTCTCTAACTGGGAATTTCCCCTTCCTTTGGGATATTAAAAGAATAAATCTCCATTAAGACATGGCTTTGTGTGTGAGCGTACAGGGGGACTTGGCTAATTTTCCTGCTCATGAAAAATGCAATACCAGGAACCCATGGACAGACACACACCGAGGTAGAGGAATATATGGGATTATAAATAGCCACGTCGCTGTGTATCATTTATATAAAACAAAGGAGTGTGTGTAGACCTAATTTTTGTGCTAAAGTCCGACTATGGCAATAGGGCTGAGTATCAACAGGGACGCAGATCTGCAGAGACTTTGCATAGCTTGTGCCGATGTCCTGTGAGAAGTAGCAGGCGTTGGTGGATCCATAGGTACCTGTGTGGGTATTCAAGTGCCAGTACCTGCTCTTTATCTGCTTCTCGGGGTGTGGGGAGGACACGGGTGTCCCTCACCGCCTCATGGGAGCATCTGTTCCCGGCCGGGGGACCCCCAGCCGCGGGTGTCCTGGCGTGGCCTTTCCAGCCGGCTCCTGCTTCACAGCGGTGGGCTCCGGGCTCTTGAGACAAAAGGGAGCGTGAGAACCTCGGAGGGGGAGCTGGGCGGGGGGGCAGAGATTATCTGTGTGCGGCGGTGGTTGTTAGTGAAACTAGGCTTGGCAGAGAGATGAGCAAAGGGAATGGGGTGGGGGGAGCCCGGAGGGGGTTACATATGTAAGGGCGCATCGGCACCGTCTCTGCGGACTCTTCCGGAGACTCCCTTTGAGTTTCAAATAGGGGCTAGAAGCCTTTGTTGTGCCCGACACAGGGACACATTGGTCCCCTCCTTTTTGTCCTGGCCTTTCCGCTCTCCTCCGGCTGTCCC
>NW_010200581.1:9574-10126 GCF_000695765.1 Mesitornis unicolor | reverse complement strand
GGCGTTTCCGCGCGCCTCCGGCTGTCGGTGGGCAGGCGGCCCGGCGCTGCCCTCCTCTCCTGGGAGAGAGACATCACCGGGGCCGAAAATCACCTTAGTGGAAACCCACGGGCTCTCTGCAGCACAACGCCCTGTTTCGATGAGACAGCTTAAATCGCATGCACTCAACAAAACCTGCAATCGCATTGGTTCAACCAATCAGTTAAACCAAACTGACTCACGCCCAACAGGTTACAGAGTCAGTCTCGCTGCCTGTGCTTTTTTTTTTCCCCCTCTTACAAACTGCCAGCGTAACAAAATCCTCTTCTCACCTTCTTCCCTCTCTTTTTTTTCCTTATCTCTGAGCTAATTGAACACTCACAATCTTTCCTTTCGAGACAGAGAGGTGTATTAGATGGAGAAGATCGTATCGCCGGGGAAGAGAGATGCTCTGTCTCCCAGGGACCTCCAGATGGGGCGGGCCAGGGCGAGCGGCGCTGCGAGGCAGGGTGCCCGGGCTCGGTGGCAGCGGGGCCCATGCTCATCCCTCGCCCCCACCCAAAAGGTTTGCAA
>NW_010200581.1:6088-9432 GCF_000695765.1 Mesitornis unicolor | reverse complement strand
TGGCAGCGGGTCCCATGCTCATCCCTCGCCCCCACCCAAAAGGTTTGCAAATTTGACGAAGCCAGAACAATAGTTTCTCCTACCAGTCCCTCTGTTTACTCGTTTAGAAATCCCAGAGGCGTTTCGAGGTAAAAAGGTCAGAGCTGTACCCGGGCTCGCTGCCTCCTCCCTCCCTGCCCGACCCGGGGCGGCTCCATCCCCCCGCGGGTTCCGTCCGCCCGAGAACCGGGCTCGAGTGTTAATTATACTCTGGAAAACACATTTTCAGGGGTTGCTTTGAGAAGCTTGGAGGAGAAAACCAAACCGATGCTTAGTTTTGGTTTTGAGTCAGATCAGCTTCACAGAACTGTTCCGTGTAAATGCGAAACTCCCTTTGCCCCTGCCCCGCAACCCAAGACCAATCCAGTTAATTTTGCAGCCCCAGTAATGCAGATCCACTTCCATGCTGGGATGCTCACACCGAAGAGGATAATGATGATTTTCTGTTCTCATCGTGCCTGGTTGCGCTCTGAAATAACCCCCCATGGGCAGCGCTGCCCTTCTGCCCGATCCCGACTGGGCGAGCGGCTTTGAACGCTCTCGAAGCAGGGGTGAGTGCCAGGCCCGAACCTGCCGATGCCAAGTTGGGGGGCGTGGGGTAACCGCAGGACGCAGGATCGGGCGTTTTTGTTTGGGAGCTTTGGCAGCAGTCGCAGACCTTTTCCTTCCTCCTCCTCCCTCTGAGCCCCGGCTCTCCCCGCCCCGGCTCGGGCATTTCCCTGGACGGGAGAGATTTCCATGTCGCTTAAAGTCGAGAAGACTTGCATGTGGAAAAAGTAAACTTTATTAGACTGAGGTAGTTTCATTTCGAGATACAGAGAACGGGGAAGGGAGTGGAGGGGAAATGGGAGATTCCGATTAAGAAACCGCTGTTCTTTCTCGATGACGTTTTTCCCTTTAAGACAATCTGTAACGAAAGCTGCCGTGGTTTTCAGTTCGTCCTACCTAAAGTTTCTCGTGGGGAAAGAAAATTATTTACTCATGGTTAAATAACGTTTTTATCGGAGTCTGATAAAGCCAAAGAGGGTGGAGGTACAAGGAACCGAACTACTCCGCTCCAAGACTTCAGGCGATCGAGGCGTACAATAAATAGCAGCCAGTGCATCAGTGCCTGGGGGAGGACAAGCCCCGCGGCCCCCCCCCCAGCTTTGTTCCTGTCCACCTTCACGCCTCCTACGACAGTGACTGTTGCCCAAAGTACCCCGAGGTTCGCCTCATCTCGTTGTCTCGGGTAGCCCAGCCCTCCCTCCCCAGGCTCAGCAGCAGCCAGAGTCACAGAGCGTGTAAAAAACCCTGTAAAAAGCAGGAATAGTGCAAAACGGTAGCAGAGGAATTGCAATTTTGCTTGGTGTTTGGGTCTTTGCAGAGGCCTCTAGCATCTTGGGAGCCTCAGATCTCATTCCAAGATATACATACAGTAAATAAAAGGGAGGGGAAAAAAACCCAAAACAAAACTTTTGTTTTACAATCTCACGGGGAGGAAAAAAATACATCAGACGTAGGATTCTTGCAGGCAAAAGTCGTTGTGCACATTTTTAAAACGGGAGGAAACTAAATTCGTTTTCAAGTTTTTGTAGTTGAAAGTGCAGCTCCTATAGGGGAGGGAGAAGGGAGGGGTAGAAACGTCCCTGAGCCAAACGCCTATTGCTAGGGATGCAGGAGGGCACGGCTGCTCCTTCGGAGTCCAGCGTTTTACAGAGGGGCTATAAATTAAGAGCGAGAACTGCAAGCGGGGGAATCGGTATCACGGGTATGGAGAAGACGGGAGCCGAAGGGACGGCTGGGAGGGAAGCGTGGCCTTGCTGCCATGCGTGTGTGCGGCGGGGCTGTGCGTGGGAGGTGCGTGTGTGTCCGGGGGTGCTACAAGGAGCGGCTTGGCCTATCCCTGTCGCGTCTCAGGAGGACACGGAGCCGGGGGAGGCCTCAGGTGAGGTGCAGTTGGACTGATCCGAAGCTTCACTCGCCTCCTTCGCGGACCTGGAGGCAGCAGCCGGGGCGAGACCTTCCTTCTCCCTCTTCTTCTGCTTCATCCGCCTGTTTTGGAACCAGATCTTGACCTGGGTCTCGTTGAGTTCCTGATCTCCACTCTCCGAGCCCGGGTGAGGTACTTATTGAAGTGAAACTCCTTCTCCAGCTCCGTCAGCTGCTTGGTGGTGAAGTTGGTGCGGATGGTGTTGGGCTGGCCCAGTCCGTACTCCGACACTTTGGCTGTGAAGGAGCAAACACCGACAGGGCAGGAGCAGCCAAAGCAATGCTCTCCCTGGGCCGGGGTGGGGGCTGTGGGTGCGGGGTCTCCCCGTTTCCCTCCTCTCCACCGCCCAGAGCTTCGTGCTCCCCTCCCGGCTCCTCAGCTGGGTTCCCAGCCCAGAGATACAACCTGGAGGGACAGAGCCCACCGGGCTTTCTAGAGATGTGTGTCCCCCCTTTCTTTTGTATTTGTCTCTCCCCAGTTCCCTACAAACTGCCATGAAACTTCAACGTGCGTGGGAAGGAGTGGAAGGGGAGGGCGAGGGTGATGCTGGGGGGAGGAGGAGGGAAGGTTGTGATTTAAGGATGATCGTGGAGAAGGAAGTTGAACAATAGAGGAGATGGAAGAGACAGGAAACCCGGAGCGTTTCCGATCTTGAGTTGGGCTTAAATCGCATTGGGCCTGCGGGAAACTGAACTCAGAGACCCTCCATGAGAAGTGTCTGGAAAATCTCTAGCTGACTTTTCCTCAGCCCTGAGCTGGTGTTTAAAAACAAAACAAAACGAAACAAAACAAACCCAAACCCCAAAGCAAACCAAATCTGTGCACCCCTGGAAGATGAGCCCAGTTACCCTGAATGCAAACGCCGGGGAGGGAAACCTTCCCTTGCAGGGCTGGGGAGCTGCCCCTCGCCGCCCTCGTGCCCCGATGGGGACCATCCTCACCCAGCCCTGCGCTTTCCAAACTCACCTGTTTTGGGCGGATTCCTCTTCACTTTCATCCAGTCGAAAGTCTGCGTGACGCTGGCGTTGGGACACGGCTCGGAGGGGCACGCAGGGTCTTTATCCTCGTTTAAAGACGACGAGAGATTGTTGTAAACGCCGGGCAAGTAACCGGGCTGCTCCTGCCCGTAAAGGTGTTGTTGCTGGTACTGCCCGGAGGCCGCCACCGCCCCGCAGTAGCTCTCCGCTAAGGAGTTGAGGTTGGATCCCGCGTTGGCCGAGTACCCGGCCGCTTGGAAGTACAGCCCGTCCGTGTCCGGCTGGCCGAGGTAGAGCTGGTGGTGCCCGTAGCCGGGGCTGCAGGTCGGGGTCGGGTACCCGGCGGCCGGGGCCGG
>NW_010200581.1:0-6039 GCF_000695765.1 Mesitornis unicolor | reverse complement strand
GTGGGGCGACCGCGGCCGCGCTCCCCCCCACGCCAAAGCGCCCGTCTCCGGTCAAAGTGTCACTGACGGGGCTACCTGAGCAGGAGGGGAAGGACGGGGAGCTTTGCTCTAAATGGTTGTAGGCGCCCGTCCCACGGTTACAAATTGCATACTCTAAGAAGGAGTTCATCCTAGTATTGTCCATCTGCCACTGATGGAGGAGGGTCAGCCTGTTTTGGGGGGGATTCCGCCTGCCCTACAACCTTTAGATAGTATGTCAAAGCTGTAAAACTTCCTTCCATGCATCACTGGTCCTCGAGTCCCGCAGCCTTCGGCGGAGCCGGGGTGGGGGGGAGCAGGGGGAGGCGGCCATGTGGTCCGCCCCCAGCCCAATGAGCGAGGGGCTCCTGAAGTTTGTCACAGCTCTGAGCTCATCCATCAAGGCCCTGACATTTGCATGACAAAGGGGTTTCAATCAAACGCTGCCCATCAATCTGATAACAACACGAATGCGTCAAAATCTTTCCTCAAAGACTTTAAAAGAGAGAAGGGAGGTGGGGTGCGGGGAGGTGGGGGAAGAAGGGCTGAGGGGAGAATTAGAATTATCCATGACTGTTTTAAGTGCTAAAAAGGCCCCCGAGTTATGCGATTAGCCAGTTTCAGCAGAACTTCCCCTTGCTCCAGCTTAAAAAAAGGTTTTCCCCAAACCTAGCTCCATGTGAGAAAAAGGAAGACAGATAGGAAAGAGGTGAGGAGCTCTGCCTGCTCTTGCCCCAAGCACAAAAGGGTGCTATGCTCTTATCTTCGTTTCCAAACTTTTCCCTAGAAAATGGCTTGAACGTGTTTGGCGTTTTCTGGGCTGAGGAGCCCAATAAAAAGCTCCTAAGAAAAATACACTCCATGTGTTTCAATTTTGCCACACCGGCTTTGTGTCTAGGGCCAGTGTGGGTAAAAGCAATGTAATTAAATCAATATTCTAATGAGGCGATGAAATAAAGTTAGGAAGACAGAATGGCTTTTGTTGGAGAAATACCATATCCAGCTTTGCAGTTGGAGGAATGGAACTAAAATTGATCCGTGTGTCTGCCCACGTATCTTTCTACCCATCCACTCACCCATGCACCTACTACAGAAAACAGGAAATATTCGAAGGGCTTTTAACCAATTCTGGCACACGAGGCTCTGCTTTTCCATGACAAACCTGAGTTGATCTTGCCCGGAATTCGTGGCCAAACTGGAGTTTTCCCCAGCAGATCCCAGCTGATGAGGAGGTGGAAAAGCTGCTGGCTTCAGGCCGGCCACTCCAGTGCTCAGAGAATGGAAACATAGGTAGGCAACATTTATTTACTTGTTAGCAGAAGGGAGACAAGAGCACCCAACAATATGACGCCCACAGTCATTTGTTACTTGTCAGGATATTTACTGGTTATTCAGCCTCTAAGAAGGACCAGGAGGTCTCTTTTTTTTTTTTTCCCCCTAGGCCAAAAGTTCACTTTGAAAGGCACCAACACGTCCCTTAGTCTGAAGGTTTGGCTGATGCAACACGTTGGAGTAACATTTGTTAAGAAACTGTAACACAGGCAGCCATGGCATCAACCGTCCTCACTTCTTTAAATCCCCCTGAGAGAAAATGGGACTTTCAGCCAATTACAACTCTCGTCCTTCAATAAAAAGAATAAGGAGAAAACTGTTTCCAGAGCTGCGTACCTATTTATTCATTTATTCTGCCGACTTTGCTGATGCTGAGATATTCAAGAAGAAAATCTTTTAAGTTACAAATGTTCTTTGAAACTCGCTACCTCCTTTTTTTGCATAAAACAACCCAAAGTGATTATAAAGATTCAAAGCAACTCTCATGTCATTCCCCTTGCAAGAGAAATCGGCTTCTAATTTGATTCCAGGAGTGCTTTTTATATTATGTTGCACTCGCGTTTAAATTGAATGTATTATATTTAAACGATGCTTACGATAGATGATTTATGGGTGTAAAATGAAAAAAGAAAAGGATAGATGTTTATTCCATCTTTGAATCAATTGTTTCGTATTGTCTGATAATTTTCCACCGTCATCTCACTCCGCTGGTACATTAAGGGGATGCTTTATGTCCTTAAAACGCAGATGTTTCTGGAGCTTCAGAATTAGCTCCAGGAGAGCTCACTGCTGTGGAGTTAGGGACGAAAAAGTTTTGCTCTCCATCTCTTCTCAGCGATCATTAAACCCGAGTTGAGACCTGAGGCAGCTCTGGAATGAAAGCACAAAATCTCTTTGGCTGATGATAAAACCGGATAGGACGGGATCAGAATTTTAGCCATGAAATGCAGCGAAGACCCCCACCTGAGCAGGAGATGAATTGTGGTTCTGGGGCTCCTGGGAGTACACGCTGTCCTCCAGCTCTGGTTTACTTCCCCAAAATGACATGCTATTCCCCAAAATGCATGGCTTGTGGCGACTGCGTGGTATTTTCGAAAGCCATTCAATGCCTGCACCCTGGGAACCGCTTAGAAATTGCTTTTCCAAACTTTCTTCTTAGCCCCTTGCCCTGGATCCGATACCAAATTGCCGCTGTTTATTTGATTGAATTCTCCTCGTGGAGAAGGTGTCAGACCCAGTTTCGGTACAGTACTTCGGAACCTGCAATAGAAAGAAATACCAGATTATTGTTAACAACCAGTCGCCAAGTGAGTCCAATTCTTTCACCTACACATTTATTTCCTTAAAAACCTCCTTTACTGGGAGTTGAGAACAGGAAGGCAGGCAAAGAAAAGGTGTAGGTGGAGATTCTCACATTATCAGAGCTCTGTCCTACCTCTCTCCCGCTCCTCCTCCCAGATAGTTACTCAGCCTTTCATTATATTTATTACTTGATTTTCACTTATATATCGAGGAAAACAGTCATTATTCCTGCCCCCTGAACCACAAATGGGGATGCTGCTGTCTTTCACTCACAAGGATTAAAATAAAACAGCTGGGGGTGGATGAAGGTGAGCGGGGAACCTTCACCCATTTGATTCCTGCAAAAAAAGCAACTCCTATGTCCAGGAACGGGGCCGGTTGGTCCATGGGAGGCAAAGGAAATAGCTTTTCACTGCTGGTCCAGATTTCTGATGGGCAGAGCTGTGCCCGGAGCTACCCCAGAGTTTGTCACACCGAGCCTTGTGGATGGTGGAAGCACACTCACACCTCCTTACCACTAAATTAGCAACGTGGGGCTTATTTTTCCAACACAGTGAAGACCTCTTCTTAAAATAAAGCTTTTATTCAGAGTATTTTCTCATTTTTAACAGACCGAAGTTGCTCCACGCAACTCGGAGCTGCAGCAGCCTTGAGGGGAGAGCAAAGGGAGGTTTCTCCCTCTTCTAAAAGATGGTTTGTTTGCTTTGAAACCCCTCCTGACGCAGAGGATAGGGAACACCTCTTATCAAGAATCTTCACCCTAGTAGCTTTCAGTGCAGGCGACATGGGAGAAACGAGGCATTTCCAAAGGCTCCGGAGGACTCGGAGTCTTCAGATGCTTCGTTTTGGAGTTAAATATAACTCTCTGTGGAGAAAGTTTGTGTCGTGCGTAAGAAATGTCACTTCTGGCTCCTGGCGGGGTGATTTATAAGCAGCGCTGCTGACTTCGGGTGCGTGTTTGGCTGTGGATTTTGTTATCACCAAAAAGGACTTGTCTCTAGAAATTGTCAGAGAAATTTATAGACCCGGCATGCGTCTTGGTTAGATCATAGCCTGCTAAGCTATATCTGGGGCTAAAAACTGAAGAGGAGAAATAAAATAGTACATGGGAAAATACTGCAGAGTTCGGGAGTCCAAAGAAACGCAGAAGGAATCCTTTAAATGAGTTACAAGCACCGGGCTATCTCCAAGCTGCAGAATAAATACGAGACAATTAAAATAAGATATAATTCTTATCTGCCGCTCTCGGGAGCCGGGCGGGAACCGGCACTGTGAGCGGCTTCAGCACCGTGTCGTGAAGGTCCCTGGACGGGGACGGGCACAGACGGTCAGCATCCCCCGGGGTGGACGGGAGCCTTCCCAGTCAGGGAGAGGGACATGGTTTGTTCTCGGTCTCTTGACCAACACTTTGAGTGGAAGATTTGAGTGAGAAATGCCAAAAGATCAAAGTTCTCCTCCTTCGATGGCTCTGGGGAATCTGTCCTGGTTCCCTGTGAATCACATCGGCTGTTTCCGTGTGGTCCCCAGGGCAGAGGCATGTCTGCAAGCCCGGTATCTCACTACTGAGGTTCATTTAAGCCTTTCTGCTGTGGAGACAAGGGGTCTGTACCTGCTGTTCCTGAGCTCATCGGTGCCCTACAGGCTCTCCATCCCGGTCCAGCCCCGCTCCAGGCTGTCCTTGCCTTCACTCAGCCCATCTCGGCCACCCCGAGGGACCCTTGTCCGGGTCCGGCTGGGGCAGCTCTGGTGGGCGCAAGGCCGAGGCTGAGCCCGAGAGGTCCTAAAGCCTCCAGGTTTCATTCAGAGCCAGCACTAGGGAGGCTTGGCTTGGGCGAGCTTCACCAGTACCCTCCCTTTAGTAAGTGCGTGAATTTATTAACATCTCCATAAATGTTGCTAATATTAGTGCGTCAGCATCATGAGTATCCACCAGCATCAGTTTAAGCAGCATCACGCTGTGGCTGGGAACTGGATTCACCTGGCTGAACTGCAGTGATTCTGAAATTAGTTTCTCTGGACCCCACACTCTGTTTTTTTCCCTTCACTGAGTACAGAGAGGAGAAAAACCCAACTGGCAAAGCTTAGATAGATGCGGGAGGTGCCAGGATGGCGAGCAGAGGAAGGTCCCCTCTCTCATCCTCTTCCTTTGATGGTGATGGAGCATCATTCCTTTGATGGTGATGGAGAACTGGGATGCGGCTAAGTGCTGGGAAAGGATGTTCCAGTTCAGCTGAGAAAATGCTCACTGGAGGGATATCCCCCAAAAACCAAAGTGTGGCATCGGCAAGAGGAAGGTCTGGTGGGTCCCGAAGAGAAAGTCACTCTTCCCACCCCTAAGGACCCATTCCCTCCTCGCTGTCTCACGGAGGGTTCACAGCCCTGAGTCTCCTATGGCCCTCAGGGACTGGTTCAACATCTTCAGGGCCTCGAGTAGCTCTTTAGCAAACACATCCCCAGACTAGATCAGCACAAGATAAATATTACTTTAGCATCCCGACAACACGTGCGAGCGTGTCTCATTTGCATATTTCGCGGTTAATAATCGTGAGGCAATTGCAGTGTTTTGACAACGATCAAGGGCTGAATACGCTTAATATGCTTAATATATGCCCTCCAGTTGCACAGAACAGAAGGGCAGGGTTGCAAATATGCATTCCCCATTTGTTTGACATTTTGAAGAAGGTAAAGAATGGCTAAACTAATGGCGAAATCTTACAGTCATTCAATAATTTAGATTTTATTGAATATTCCCCTTCTTTCCTCCGACATTTCAGTCTTGCTAATTAGGACAAATAAGAAGGGGCCTGCTGTTAGCAAGGATAATAACTGGCGAGGTTCCATTTATTAAGTCACTTTCCGTGGGTGTAGCATTGATCTGTGGCTGTGACTGGCATGCTTTCTAGACCTGCAGCAACTTCCAGAAGTCATTATGATCTGCAGAAGGGCCCTTGTTAGAGATTTGTATTGATAAGGTGTCAGGGTTTGCGTTGGGGGGTTCGTGGAAACCCCTTCCCTGCCTCTGTCCCACCCTGTGGGCCAGGGGGAGGCCACCCCCTCCTAGCCCCTCGCAAGGGGAGCCATGCAGAGACCTGTGTCCCTCTTGTCCTCTTCCTTCACCACGGAAATGGGGGGTGTGTGTGCGTGGAAATCCGCTGCGAGATGGATTCGCAGAGAGATTTTATCTGTGTGTGCGTATTTTGAAGTTGTGTAAGAAGCTTCCTTCTCCGGAAAGGCGAAGGGGAACCAGAACGGAGCAGAGCGGCCCCAGGGACCGGACAGTGCAGAGGGGTCCCGAGAACCGGGCAGAGTTGAAGGTCCCCGGGGACCGGGCAGGGCTGATGGTCCCAGGGAAGCGGACAGAGTTAAGGACTCCAGGGACGAGGCGGA
>NW_010200580.1:964-1182 GCF_000695765.1 Mesitornis unicolor | reverse complement strand
AGCCGAAATTAAAAAATATATATATATATATAGCTCTGGCCTTCGCCTGTGGTCACCGGGCCGCGCTGCCGGGGAGGAGGAGCTGGGTTTTTAATAGTGCTGGGAGGGTGACGAGGGCCGCGTTGCAAAGCGGCTCCTGGTTCCGTCCCCTCGGGCCCTCGTTTTTTGGCGCCGCCGTCCCCCCGCGTCCCCCCTCAGAAGCCGTTGCCGCTCATGTT
>NW_010200580.1:0-816 GCF_000695765.1 Mesitornis unicolor | reverse complement strand
CCGTGTCCATGGGGACGGCGGAGACGTTCATGGCCACGCTGTTGGCCGGGCCTCCCTTCTTGTTCTGGTGGGTCTTGATGTGCTTGGAGAGGTGGTCGCTCCGCATGAAGCGTTTGGGACACTCGGGGCAGGCGAATTTTTTCTCCCCTGTGAAAAAAAAGGGGGTGAGTCGCCACCGTCACAACTAAAGGGTGACAAAAAAGGGTGGACGGACAAGCGGAAAAGGGTCTCCCGTACCTGTGTGCGTGCGCTTGTGCCGCTGCAGCTCGTCGCTGCGGGTGAAGCGCTTGCCGCAGAGCAGCCAGCTGCAGATGAAGGGGCGCTCGCCCGTGTGCCACCGCAGGTGCGCCCGGAGGTGCGAGGTTTTGCCGTACACCTTCCCGCAGCCCGGGATGTGGCAGATGTGCTGCTTCTTCTTCCCTGGATCCCCAGAGCTCCTGCAATAAAGAGTTAAAAGAGTTCAGGGAAAAGAGTTCGGACAAGCCTGCAATGGGCTGGAGGGAGGGAGAATTGGGGGGGAATGAGGTGGTTTTGGGGTTTTGGTGTGCTGAAAGAGGAACTAAATCCACTTGGTGGTGGTCATAAGGGGTGTTCGCCAAGGGGCAGTTTTGGGGCTGGTTCTGTTTAACATCTTTATCAATGATCTGGATGAGGGGATCGAGTGGTCCCTCGGTTTGCAATGACACTGAGTTGGGTGGGTTTTGATCTGCCTGAGGGCAGGAGGGCTCCAAGAAGGACCTGGATGGGGTGAATCAATGGGGTGAGGCCAATTGGATGGGGTTCAGCAAGTGCTGGGTCCTGCCCTTGGGTCACAAC
>NW_010200579.1:6893-7122 GCF_000695765.1 Mesitornis unicolor | reverse complement strand
GGGGGGGGCCCAGTTCATGCTCTGGGGTCCCCCTGTCACGGCTTTGTCCTGAAGCTTGGAAGCGCCTGGGAGTTTTCATCTCTGCAGTGTAAACACAGCTGGGGCCGTAAATCCAACCCCCCCCAGTAAGGAGCTCTGCCCCCAGCCTCCTGAGTCGCCTCCTGTGCATGGAGCGATGCTCACCGTGGAGCCATGCACCTCCTTGTCCCCAAAATGCTGTGGCTGGCGC
>NW_010200579.1:2189-6862 GCF_000695765.1 Mesitornis unicolor | reverse complement strand
CTGAAATGGGGCAAATTCCCCGTCATGGCAGCCCACATCACTTCGCACGGGGTCGGTTTGAGGGAAAAGGTGGGGATAGACCAGGGTTGGTGACCAACTCCAGGGTGCTAAGGCTGAGCTGGGCACCCCCTGTGTCGTGCTGGCAGCTGCTTTGGATGCAGGGTGATGCTCAGGGTCCTCCCAGTGATGCTCAGCTGAGCATGGCAGGGGGTTTGCCACTGGTGGGTGGTGATGGAGCTGCCCAGATCAGCCCTGGATGGGCAGAGGTTGCTGCTGAGACTGTGTCACATCCTCCTTGTTATTTGGGACTTCGTAGCTTGAGGTTTGGCTCCTTTTGGGGAGTAGGAGCTACTCAGAGAGCAACAGTTTCTGGTGATCCCATCCAGACCACCCTGGACCCCATCCCAGCAGGCTGTGGACTGGGTGGATGGGGTGACTTGGCCCAGGGCACAAAAGGGAGAGAAAAGCAGCAGAAAAAGGGGCTTTGAGTGTTATTCCTTGAGCTCAGCTGAATTCCCACTTCCCTTGTGTCCATGGACACACACGGGTTCTGCAAGACCCAGCTAAAAAAACCTAAAATTCACTCTTAAAACCCAACAGCTCCACTTCCTCCCTCCCATGAAAGCAGAGATGCTTTTGCGTGGGGTGTTTCCACGTGGGTCCTGCTGAGATTTGGGGCGGGAGAGGGGAACCGAGGGCTCGGCGTGGGAAGAACGGGTGGCCGCGGTCCACGTGACGGGATCTGCCAGGCCATGAATGGGGGAGATGCTCCATTCATAAACACAGGGTCCTGCTGCAGCCGCGCAGGCGTTGGCGCCGGCTCTGCCGGGAATCCCGGCCCCACTGGAGCTGCTCCTCCCTCTGCCACCAAATCCCCGCGGCTCTTTGCTGGCGCTCGTTTGGGCTCCGCTAACGAAGCAGAGTGAAAGCCCTGCTCAAATTACTGCTGGGATGCAGCGATGCTCGTGGCAGTGCTTACTGGCACAAGGGGACAAGAGATGTTGGCTGCGTTGGGCAGCTCAGCTCCTCAATTAATTTATTCTACTAAAATGCACTGATCTCATGAAATTGAAGTGGATTTTTTTTCCTATCACTTCTCAACCCCCCACCTCCATCCTTGGGTTTTTGGAATAAGTCTGATGGCACAGTGATGACTGATGTGGTGAACGTGGGAGGGGCAGGAGATGCTCCCAGCAGTGACAATCCAGGGCTAAACAGCTGCTTAATTAATTATGGGAGGCAATTAAAGGGCTTGAACTGAGGTGAACTGCAGCGAGGAGACCGACCTGGACTCCCAGGCCCCTGTCCTTGCTGTGTGGGGGCGTTGAGCCCATGCCCCCCAGGTCCCGCTCCTCTGCATGAGCAGGATTGCACGTGCCTGTGCAATGTCCTGAGATCCTTCTGTCTTTTTAAAATTAAGTAACATAAATAATAAATTTCTCAGATTTTTGGGGAGTAGGTGTCTGTTCCAGCTTGATCCCCAATGCCTGTCACCTCACAAGGGGCAGATAGGGGGGACACTGGCAGTGCTGGTGCCATGGGGCTGGTTGCTGGGGTTTGGTGTGTGTGGCTGGTGGACCCCTCGGCTCAGTGCTGACCCCCTGTTTTCCCCAGAGCAAGCTCCACATGGAGGGTTTCCGCAGCCTGAAGGAGGGCGAAGCCGTCGAGTTCACCTTCAAGAAGTCATCCAAAGGTTTGGAGTCCATCCGGGTGACCGGCCCGGGGGGCGTCTTCTGCATCGGCAGCGAGAGGAGACCCAAGGGCAAGAGCCTCCAGAAACGCAGATCGAAAGGAGACCGGTAAGGGGTGGCCAGGGCTGGGTTTGGGGCAAGGTCTGAGTCCCCTTGGGCACCCATACCCTACCCACAGCACGGGGCTGGGCTTGGGGGGACGGGCAGTGACCCTTCCTCTGGGAAAAGTGCCTTCCTTTGGCGCTTAATGAGTGGCAGATGCAGCTCGGTGGGGAAAGGGCAGCAGAGCAGCAGCGGGAGGGCAGGGGTCAGGGACACCCCGGGCAGCCGCTGCCCTCAGCCTGGGGAGCCGTGCTGGGCAAGGGTAATTTTTGGGAGGAGAAAACCCTTCCTTGTGGGGAGGAAATGGCCGGACGTCCTGGCAGCATCTCTCACGGTGAGGATGGGAGCCCCGGGGCGAGATTTTGGCCAGCCCTTCATTTCCCTGCTTCTCTCCCATCCTTTCTATCCTGGCTTTTCCCTGCAGATGCTGCCCACTCCACCAGGCTGCTCTCACGAGTGGGTTTTAAAATTAGTCACAAAGGAATTGGGAAAGAAAAGGAAAAAGCAAAGGGTTGTGGCCATCCTAACTGTGGGCATCCTAGACTGATGTGGGATTTAAAATGGGCATGAGGTAGACACTGCTGCCTGCACCATTCTGGTGTGAAGATGGCACCCGGGGGACAAGAGCTGTGTGGGTACAGCCGCAGGAGAAGCCACGTTTGGGGTTGTCCCCACACCATTGGCCGCAGTCCCTGCCCCTGCTGGAGCCATCAGTGATCCCATTGCCTGTCCCCGCTCTGTTGCAGGCTTTTGGTCTGTAGACACCGGAGCCAGAGCCATGAGGGAGCCAGAGGGGTGAAAGCCAAGCCCCCTCCCACCCCTTCCCTGACTTTTTGTCCCTGGTGCTTGGTTTCGGTGCAGGGGTTTGCTGCCATCTCCTGGGTACCAGCAGCACCACGGAGCCAGGTCCAAACCCAAGCTGGGGCTCTCATCCGTCCCCAAAAAGCTGACCCCACAGCAGCTGGGCTATTTTAAGCCCAGCCCTGGCTGCAAAGCCTGATGGGTCCCAGACATGGCCCCGGCAGCATCCCACATCCCACCTCGTTTTCTTTCTCCTCGAATCTCTCTCCTTCCTTCCCACCCCCCTGCAGATGCTACAACTTTTTTTTTCCACCATGCCAAAGAGTGCAAGCTGCCGCCGCAGCCCAAGAAATGCCACTTCTGCCAGAGCATCAGCCACATGGTCGCCAACTGCCCCGCGAAACAGCAGTCCCCCAGCTCCCAGGGCAAGCCCGCCTACTTCCGAGAGGAGGAGGACATGCACAGCTCGGCCCTCCTCCCCGAAACCCGGGAATGATGGCGGGTGGCGGGGACAGGGGGGCTGCCACCGGGATGGAAAAGGTTTTGGCAAGGCGATGGGCAGCCGTGGGGGCTCAGAGGAGGGCAGGGTGAAGGACTGGGGAGGGAAGACGGCAGCGCTAACAGCAGGGACCTGGTGTCCCTGCACAGAGCTTTTCCCAGCCTGGGGAAAGCCCGGCTTTAATCAGGATGGCTCAGTCCAAAAATAGGGGAAGGCAGCACCCAACACACCTCTTCCAGCTAAAAACCCCCGAAACCAACCATATTTGATTCATCTTTTCCTAAACAAAGCTGGGCAGTGGTGTCTCTGGGAGGAGGAGCAGAGAAGTGACATCTCGAGGAGGAGCTCATGGCTCCTCCTGGGCTTCAACCAGGCTCTGGCACAGCCTGGGCGAGCTGGGGGGGACCTGCTCCTGCGCCCGCCCCATCCCGGGTGAGGAGGAACCCTGGCTGCAGAGCATTGGGGGGTGCCCATGGGCTGGCCCTATGGGTCCCTTTGCTCCTCACAGCTTCTCACTTGCAGGTGGGTGCAAGGATTTGCAGTTTTCCTGTGGTTGCCCCATTTGGGCTCAGTCTGGAAGGAAACTGGGCATCTCTTGTAGTTGTGCTAAGGTTTGTTGCCTGCTCGGGGGAGATCAGGTCAAAAGAAAACCACTTTTTTTCACCCCTAAGCCTTCCCAGGTGCCAGCCAGGGAGCACACGATGTTTTATGCAGCCAACTCTCCCCCTGCCTCCAAAACATGGAGCTGGGGAGGGGGAGGGCTCCATGGAGCAGAAATGCTCTTCCTTCACCCTTGGCCTCCAGACACTGGGCAGAGCCGGCTCCTGGGGATGTTGCTGGCAGCGTTTCCCTCGGATACCATGCATGAACCCACCTGGGGCTCCCCCAGCTTCACCCACCCCAGGCCTTCCCTGGGCTGTGGATCAAACCCATGCAGGGCTTAAAACCCCATCTCTGCTCCTCCTGCCCATCCCAACCTCCAGAAACCCACAGCTCTTGGGCTGAACCTCCCCAGGGGCCCCAGGAAAGGGTGCCCAGGTTGATAGCAGCTGCCGTCCTCCCTCTCCACCGGCCCCCCCAAGTCTTGCCTTTATTTATTGGCCCCCTTGGACAGCCCCTCTCCCGGGGCGGCCTCCCCATCCGTGCCAAAGCCAGCGCCGAGTGAAACCTGCACTAGGACGTGCGTGAATGACGTATCTTTGGGTTCGTTTGTCGTCTTCGTTTTGGGTTATTGTTTAGGGTTGTTTTTTTTTAATATAAATATTGTGGTTTTGTATTTTTGTATATTTTAATCTTTAAGAAGAAAAAGGAAAAAAAAAAAGAGAGAGAGAAAGGACATAATTCCTGCAACTTATTCTCAGGTATGCGAGCAATCTCAGGGATAAAATGCCTCTGTAGCCCAGTGCTGGACAGAGAGGAGGGTTTCTTTCGAACAGCACAAAGACATGATGAAGTTTGTACTGGAAGTGTAGATCTACCTCACTGGATGTTTGCCAGGTGGACTGACGTGTTGTCAAGCTTTTTGGTTGTGTTTTTTTTTCGGTATGTTTGGGGTTTATTTTTCTTTAGAACTGTATTTT
>NW_010200579.1:0-2158 GCF_000695765.1 Mesitornis unicolor | reverse complement strand
TTTCCCTTCCCCACTGGACTGAGAAGGAATTTGGGTCTGTGCAGGGATGAAGAAGCCAGGGCAGGGAACAGCGGTTCCTGGACTCCAGATTTCCCCCAGCCCAGTGGCTTTTGAGGACTGTCCTCCTTTTCTCTCTCCTGTTTACACTCACATGTCCCCTCTCCACCATCCCAATGGGAATGCTCCAGTCTGCCCCACATCCAAGTCTTCCCTGCCATCACCCATGGGCTGGGACATCGCATGGGCTCCCAGCAGGCTGGGGCCATGTGGCTGGTGGTCAGAAAGCCAGCACAGGGGTCCCAGTCCCCAGGGGGACATGGTAAGAGCTGAGAGTGGCTGGGAAGTTTTTTGGGTGGGTGAGGGTTATCCTCAGTCCTTTGTCCTAAAGCAAAGGGCTCCTGGCTGCCCATCACCTCCTGGGATGGGCGACCTGGTGCCAAGGTGCACCCATGTCCAAGGGAGGTGCAACAGCTCTATCTTTCTCCTCCCTTCCTGGCTTCCCCCAAATTCTGGCTCACGATGGCAGGGGAAAACTCCACCTCCCTGTTTTTGGGGCATTAACACTCCACTTTGCAGCCTGGGGCTGGCTGGAGCCTTTCCAGGGAGGGCATTTCACTGTGTCAGGACGCGGGCACGGTTTCTGCTGGTTTTTAGGTAGCGATAGTTTAGATGTAGAGCAGGGCTGGAGGAGCTGGGGAGCACCTGCTCCATCCTCACCAGACCTTCCAAGGATGCTGGGGCCCCACAACCCCTCCAAAGGGGGATGGAGAGCAGCTCCCAGCTGCTTCCCAGCCCTGCTCCAGTAGTTTTTATGGTGAGGTGGTGGTCTCTTCTTGGGAGGGTGGGGGGAAGAACTTTTAGTTGTTGATTAGCGATGGGATCTATACAAAACTGCTTCAGGAAAACGGCTTTTGTCTGCACGGGGTAAATGCAATAGAGCGCTCCGGGCTGCACGTCAGCAGTCCCCCCATGGGCTGCTGGCCTCCCCCTGGCACCTCGGGTGTGCCGGGGAAACTGCTGCCCCCTAATTCTTGTATCTGTCTTGAAGAATCGGGTAGGACCTTTCCCTTTGCCCCCCTCCCCTCCCAGTTTAATGGTTTGGTGATTTTTCTGCTAGATGTCTAGTGTGTGTAAATACCTCTGTAAATCTTTCCATTTTCTCTCAGTATTCTCCTTGATTATTGTTTACAAAAGAAAGAGGGGAAAAAAAAATGAAAAAAAAAAAAAAATAGCCAAAGCATCTAATAGGTTATGGACCAGGGAGATGGGATCTTCTCTGTGTACTACTCTGCCTTGCAACTGTGTGGGGATATGAGCTCTGTAACCATCCCTGTCCTAGGCTAAAGCAAATAAAAAATGGCTTAGAAAATCACTCAGGTTTCCCCCGGGGCCAGCACGGTACCGGGACCCAAGAAAACAGGGATTTTTTTTTTTAAATCTGTAAAGGGAAGCCATGTCAGAGGAGATGGGATTGATTTGCATCTTCTCATGGTGTTTGCCATTGTGGTTCTTCCCGTACCTTGACAATAATTAACTAAATTGCTGCATCATCACCCACCCTGCCCGGGCTCGGCTCGCAGGCGCTGGGCTCTATGCATTGCGGGACAGCGAGGGGCAGGCGGGTGAGGCTGCGCACTCAGGGGCCTGCTCTACCACGGGCACGTTTGAATGTATACGAAAAAGCTGTCCCTCACCACAAAAAGCTGCTCCTCGGAGAGGGCGTCTCCCCTGGTGCGAAAGCCTTGAGTCACAAGATTGTCTGTGAGGAGACAGAAGAATGTAATCCATGTTTACTGCTAGCAACCAAAGCTTGTGTGTGTCAAACTAGTGAATTTTTATGAAGTGGGTGGGAGGGAGGGAGGGAAGAATCGGGGCGGCTGTGGTGCGTGTGTGGCTCAGGGGTTATCCCGAGCCGCGCTTTCCAAAGAGGTTTCCTGTGGGAGTCCCTGCAGTGAAATCCCCAGTTCCTGTTACTGCAGGTTTCCCCCCCCTTCCTTTCATTATTTTTTTTTAATTTGTTTTTTTGTACCAACTATGTAAAATGTGATTTTTTTTTTCTTTTCTGGAAAAAAATAATAAATAAAGACCATGGGCAATGGCTGCTGGTGATGTGCTGTGTGTGGTTAATGTTTTTCTTCTCCTCTGGGGTTGAGAAGCC
>NW_010200578.1:15678-30291 GCF_000695765.1 Mesitornis unicolor | reverse complement strand
TTCTAGCAGATCAACACTTTCCCCCAGCTTTTTTTACTGCTTTTAGTGGTGCATCTCATGGTGTGTAGTGAGAGATGGCACAGCCTACAAACACTAACGTGTAATTTGCTAAGCCCCAACCAAAGGCTTAAGAAGAAGCTTAATACGTTATATCTGTATGTTAATGAAGATTAATTTTTCAGGATTTACTTTAGAATCAGACTCTTCCTAAGGGTAGGTAATGTGGCCTAGTTCTGTAGAGCAGCAAGTGGGCTGCTCCATGGACATCCCATTAGAAAATGTGCTAAAATGTGGTCATTTGCTTTCCTTACCTGTCTCAGTCTCATCCATTATTGCAATAATTCAGTGTTTTCTTCTCTTTTGCATTATGATTTTATAGCCATGGTCTTGTTCTAAGTTGAAGGCACTGGATTTAGGCAAAGAAAAATCATAATTTGTTCCTGATTTGCTTTTTATAAGGCAAAACATTGTTTCCCACCTCAGCCTTTCTGTGACATGGAAGATGGTGTTTAATAAAATTAACGCCTTGATATGTCCATTTTTAATTTAATTCTGTAGCTGGATGTATTGCCAGATTAAATTACCATGTTTTAGTCTAAATTCTAATAATGAGTAAGGAATGGCTTGTAATTGGAATATCTGGTCTGCTCATTCGGTTTTCCTTGCCGCATCTGTTTGCTCTCTTGTTACAGTAAACAGAAAAGAATCTACAGGACTTAAAAAATGGTGGTTTTGGCTTCTGTAATTCTCAATTAAACTTTCCTCATTCTGAACTGAAATAACAGGGTGGCTCTTTCAGTGCTTTTTGTCAAAAGCATTTTTCGGGAGCCTAGGTTAAGTGTGTGATGATAAGGAGCAGAAAGCAAAGTTGAAAGCGGCCAAAATGAAGTCCATTGCCCTGATTTCAGTGCCCTCTGGTCCCAATCCATTAGCTTTGAGGATTTCTTGAGATGAATAAAAGGTGGTATGGTATTTCTGATGGGTTTAACATTTAAATCTTCTGTTATCCTCAGATTAAAAAAAAATGACCATTGTGTTTGTCATAGTGATGCACAGCTGTGGCTTTGCACTGCTGACTTGTTGAATATCCACAGGCACATTGGGGCTTTCTGAGTTTATTTCCCCTTAAGAATGAGGGAAATAAGGTTTTTTTTTAATATTTGCATAGAAAGACCATGTCTAGAATGCTGTAGGGAAGAGCAGTCAACTGTTTCTGACTGCAGATAACCTTGAGTATTAATAAACATGACCGCTGCATGTGCACAGGTCACGTACGTAAAAAGAAATGTTGGGTTTGTAGTTGATAGGTACAATTTATGTGCCTTTAGCCATTTGAGAAAATGAATTTAGATCAGCCGAAATGCAGTGTGGTTACGGCCAGATTTCAAGGTTGTAGGACACAGGGGAAGGGTTTTGAGTAGTTGTTTGAAAAACGGGGTGTTTCCCCTCTGTGAAGTGTGTGTGATCATCCTCAGATTGCTTAAGAAAACTGCTGGAGGGGTGATGCATGCAAGTTACTACAGGAATTACAGATAGGTTTTGCTAAAAGTAAAATAAAATATAAAATAAAATAAAATGTGTAAAGATCACTTATAACTAATGAGCTTTTCTGCAGTCTCTAGTTAACTTTTCACTACAGAGATCTGCTTAATGTAACTAATATTTGTTTTCTGTTTACTAAAGCACTCAGTGTGTTAGGTTACAAATCACTGGTTTTTTTGAATGATCGGGAATTTTTTTAATGTGCTGAAGCACTGTAAGTTTGAGTGGGTTTTTGGTGGGATTACAGCCTTCTGGCAATTACAGGGATTTAGGGCAGTGGTTTGCAGTGAAGCTTCCTAAAATCCAGAAGGATTCTGTAATCTATAAGCCTGGTGTGGTATCACTGTTTTTTTTCCTAAGGGCTGAACTGTTGAAGACTGGGAATATTTATATGTTAGGATAAACCAGCAACATCATGAAATGGGAAAGAGGTTTTGTTGTGAAGCTTCCTGCACGTTAACTTGCAATTAAACTTCGAAGCTGCTTTTAAGGACAGAAAAAGGAAGTACTTTTATGGTGAAGAGTATTTACAGCTGAGGCTCAAGTAGCCATCTCAGACTACGTACTCAGCTGTCAGCAAACACAGTGCACCTTCTAGTGCTCTTTTCCATTATTTTCCACTGAAATGCATGTGTTTTAATGGACAGATTTGCTCCCTAAAGCTTTCATTCTCTCGGTATTATTTGCAGGAAGTGGTGCCTGCTGCAGTTACATATTTACTGTGTTTGCAGATTGTCTGCCTGCAGAGCTGGAGCGCAGCATGAATTGCCCAGCTGGATTTGAAAGAATTCCTTTTCTCCGTAGTAAAACATCCAGTTTCAGCAGTGTGTGTAAAAACAGGGGAGAGGTGCGATTTCAAGTTCCTCCTCGTTTGTTTTCCTCAGTCTTTCCTTATTTCCTGGCGGTGGGGTTTTATGGGAGGACCACTCTGGTGGCTCTGCCTTTTCAGCTCTGTTCACTCTGTATTTTCTCATCTGTAAAAGTATGAAAAGGAGCACACTGTGTGTAAAACTGCTCTCTCTGGTTAGTTGAAGTTAGAACTGAGTCTTTGTGGCAAATAATTGATTTTACATTTACCCTTCCCCCCTTAAATTCAGAAGATTTGGTGTCTCGTGGTCTCTATTGTTAGTTCTGGTATCAAGTTCAAAAGGGGAAATACAAAACCCCAATTCGAGAGCACAGTTCCTGTTTTTCTGACTTGACAGTTTGAGCTCGGACTTTATTACTGCTGGGTTTTGTTGGTTTTGGAAGCAGCAAATGCTGTTTGATAGTTGAGCAAATGGGTCAGCCTGGGCATGACATCTGTCTGTCTTCTCTTTCTCCTGAGTTAGGCAGAGAACATCCCCCAAACTTGTCGTGCTGTGCTTTTCCTGGCAAAGAAGAGCAGAAAGGGGTCGTTTTTACGGCTGGTGCAACATTATATAAGGTTACTACGGATAGTTCATGTATAAGGTACCTAATAAAGTACTGCAAACAGAGCACTCAACAACTTGGGACTTCCCTAAAATAACGAGTGTTTTTCTTAAAGGTTTCAGGTTAGTGATTCTCCTCCTGCGTTTTCTTTTTTCTTGGTGGCCAAAAAAGCCACTCAACCCCAAAAGAAACTTAACAGTTGTTCTTTTCCCAGTGAGAAGTGAAGTTGGATTCAAAACTTGCCATAACTTGTGAAGGATTTATGTGCTGATTAACTGTGTGGTGTTGTTTTGCTACCACTGGTGCCTCTCGTTTCTTTGTCGTTTTTTAAAATTTATTAAGGCAAGAGTATCAAAATTATGTTATTTAGGTCAGGAGATATTACTGCAAATCTGGCAAAGACTTTGCTACACTTATTTTTAAGCACATAAATAGTTCTGGAGGAATACTTACATAAAATGTCCAGAATGACACATTGCCACCTATAATGTACGTGTAGTATTAAACAGATTGTAATTGGTATCGGATTAGTCTTGATTAAATTGTGTATCTATTATGAAGGTTTTCTAGTGAGTTTTCTGTTCTCCGCTGTTTTGATCATAAATGTACAGCTGAAGTAGAAAAGTTACGAACTTTGACTATGTGGAAATTCCCTATACTTGACCACAAGTTTCTGTGAACTCCAGTAAATAAGACTGCGAATTGCTTTGGGAGGGTTTTTCTCTGATTTTTGGGTGGTTTGACCAAAGAACAGCAGAGGTACCATATTAAGAAAGCCTGTCTACACAACACCCAGATTTCTAGGAGGGTGTAACCTTGTGAATCATTTACTTAGAAATGACCATTGAGAGAATGTGTAGAAAATTTTGATGAAGCTTTCGTGGTGTGTATGGACACACACGACCCGTCCGTCCTGGAGCTCCCAGTATCAGCGGTGGCGGTGCCCAGTTTGTAATGGGGTGTTAGAGGCGGCACTGGGAAGGTGGATACAGGAGATACTTGGAGTGAGTCATGCACATCTGAGTCAGTGCTAAAAGGGATTGAACAGGAGTGTCCCTGCTCAGCTATTTTTAATATTTGCTTACTCACATTTACTGTACCTAACCCTTTACAGGAAAGGTAGTTAAAAGCTCTGGTAAGGTCTTAAAGCCACTTTCCATGGCAACAGTTTATTATATTGATTTGGAGTGACGTCTTCAGTCCTGCCTTTTCTGAGATTTTTGGTTTTTAGCGTATTTCTTCCTCTGCTTAATGCTTCCAGAAGTACTGCATTCAGTCCAGTATTCACAGCATTGCATCTCGACCTGCAGGGATAAATTTGTACCTTACAACCAGATCAGCAGAAGCTGCGAGGAGGGGTGTTGATGAGTAGCGTGGTAGGACCTCACCAGATGGAAGTCTGTTTCATAAGGGATGTGATATCATATATTTAAAAAAATATTATGGGTTTTAGCCGCAGTGGGGGATATACAAGTCACAGCTTTTCTGTTGTAAAACCCTGCTTGTGATGTGTGTAATCCTTAGGGTAATCCAGAGTGGAGCTGTGGTGACTGGTAAGGCCCTTCCTTACAGATATAGATAATCTCTTTACAGATGTTCTCTTGACAGCTGCATTTGCAGGAGGAAGACGTCGAGGAGGTTGCTTGGGGTGCGCAGATGTATCACAGAGTTCAGTGACGGCTTCCTGTTTACTGCTGCTGAGCCAGGATTTGGGCTGGGGCCACAGAAGGTGCAGGAGTGTGGCTCGTGGATCCGCCGCTATCAGCTCTGCCTCTCCCCTCCCCACTGCCTCGCAAGGTGTTGCAGGAATGGCTGTAGCCATGGGTTGGGGTGTTTGCTGCAGAGCAACTGACTGGAAGTTGCGTTGTTTTCTTCCTGCCCCTCAAATTTCCCGGCGTGCAGCCAAGTTGGTTGAGCTATGAGTGGGCACTGGAGCTGGGGAGGGAGGTTGGGGTCATGGTTCTTCAGCCCAAAAGCTCTTTGGTTGAGTGTGGATAAATTATTGAAGCCAAGAGAACTTTTGTCATCAGCCTCTTGGGAGGAAAGGCTGACCTGTGGTGTGCACAGCCAGTATTTTGGATCTCATCACTCAGGATGACCCAGTGGTTTTGTTGGGGTTGAGTCAACAGCCAAGGATTGGAGGCATCAGAAGAGAGGGAGGGAGCTGCAGCTGAACTGTGTCTGCTGCTCTGTGCTTCTAGGGAACCAAAACAACATTATACCTGGGCTGAAAAGTGAATTGGCCATAAACATTTAGGAAACTGCTCTTGGCCAGATCTGGAAATTGTGAAACAGTGAGCTGCTGTAAATTTATATTCGGCTTGTAATTCTTAACTTTGGACAGATGTTATAGTTGTGCTTTCAAGAGTGCCACTTGGTATTCTGAAATACAGAGTGAATTTTGTTTTTTCAGCTTTCCTATGTTGTATAAGACTCACAGGAGGATGATTTTGCTGTTGAAGGGAAGACCACCAAGTTACCAGGCACCAGCTGCAGAAACAGGACAAGCAGATCTTTTCTAGAAAGAGAAATCAGTGAGCTGTCAATAAACATGAGATGATTCAGCCCTACCAGAATTTCGTAGAAGAGTTGAGCTGGATTGGTAAACCAAGAGGTGTGAGACTTTCTAGGCAGAAAAGTTCTTAGACTGCCAGGTTAAAATTGTTTCACGGAGTGAGATCTTGTGCATTGCCACACCTCCGTGTCGAATACTACGTGTAGTGGAGTCTGTCTGGGTATGGGTGAGTAAAGGCCTGCTTTAGTCAGGCTGGGACACAGCAGCAGGGAGTTGTGCAGTCTGCACGACAAACTCACAAATCACTCACCCAAACCGGAACCCCTAGGAAAAGGAAAACAAAGTCCTGCTGCTCACCATTGAACACTGAAGCCTGACGTGTCTTAACAACCTTTGAACCACTGTTGGCACAGCTCTTGGAGGCAAACATGTAAAATTTACCCTGTTTAGCTGGTTAGTTAAAAATAGCATGTGTGTTTGTCCAAGGGATTGAATGAACTGAGTGTAATTATTTAGTTTGCTTGACAGGGCCACACTGGGACTTAGCTCATCGTTGATGAAAGACTTACAGTAGCGATTCTCTTAATTGTACCATGTACTCCACATCAAGCATTCACAATTAAATTGGATAGTGGAAATTCAGTAGGAACAGCAGAGGAGTTGCTGAAAATCATTGACAGAAGCTTCGTTAGTTGAAAAAATGCATAATTACTGATACGGTGTCTTGAAACATCGCACTGCTTTGCTCAGATGGCCAGCTCGGGTGTGTGTAAGCTGGGGAAACCCTTCTGTCTCGGTTCATAGGTGACGGTGGAAGAGTGGACGGGATTGACGGGTTCCTCCTCAGCCCTGTCTTCCTGCAAAACAAGCTGCTTGTGGCCGTCTGCCTGTGCTCACACTAAGTTTAGTTGTCTTGGGAGATAAAACTGATACCAGAAGTATATCAGGGTGTTCCTCTATTTCAGGCAGAAAACAGCTGTTAGGGAAGACTTTAACTGCGGCTGTTGGCAGCCTGGCCTTCATAACATCACGGCTATGCCATATTCCAACATCCTGTTAGAGAATTGGTGTGAAACCGCAGAGGATTTGTGCTGCTTTAATACCCAGAGGGCAATTGAGCTGTGACTGGCACCATGTTTGCATTGGAAGGAGCAGTTGACTCTACCTGTGTGCATCACATAAGTAGAAAAGCAGCAAGCAGCATCTGTAGGGTTGGACACAGGAGGCCAGAGCAGCTGACCCCGTATTTGGACACGTACCGTGGTTCAGACCTCACCTTTCGGTCACCAAAGGGAGGCACAAGGATCCTCGTTACTTGGCAGAGCCTGAGCTGTCTACTTGGACAACTTGCTTATTAGCTTCATTTGACTTTTACCAATTTTCTTCCTTTGTTTCAAGTGGCTTCTGCCTATTTACTTATATCTGATAGTTTTTATGAAAAAAGAAAGAAAAAGAACCTGCAGCTGTGAAAATTTTTTTTTTTCCAGTTTTAGTTCTTTCTCGCAGTTGGGATCAGAGAAAAAGGATTTAGTGTAAGATCTGTAGTGTGTCATTTCTTTGTTACCCTTACAGGTGATATCAAGGGCTGACGTCCTTTTTTTAAAGTAAGGTAGACAATATAAGGATTCATAAAGCCTGAGAAGATAAAAATAATTGCAAGCAAACAGAAGCATATCCTGGGGCAGGGTCTGTAGATCCCGCTTTTGAATCTCCAGTCTAAAGAGACGAGAGTAGCCCCCTTCTTAGTCAAAGGAAAGAGTTGGAAAGCCTCATCTGATGCACTTCAGTTTTCTGTTTCAGAGTAAGATAAAATCCATCTTGGACTCATTTATCCAGACTGACAACAAGAGGAGCGTGCAGTGCCAGCTCCAAGGCAGATGTCTGCATTCAGCCAGATTAAGGGAGGCAGGACAACGTGCAAGTATTGCCAGAGTCTCCTCTCATCTCTATTTGGGAAACCTGTTTTGAACACAGCTTCTTTCTTAATAAACCATTTACCTCAGACCGAGGTGAGGGAAGATCAGTGCAAATGAATTTTTCACCCATACTGCTGATTGCTGGGAGAAGAGGTATGATCGTGCTCGGCTTTTTGAAGAGAACGGATGTGTGCCTACCTCATTGCTTTTTAGGCAGACCAAAAATAAACCAGTTTCAAGTTCTATCATTGTGATTCTTTGTCTCTAAATGACGGTTTGTACATAATTCTCTGTACTCGACTGGTTTTCACGCCCTCTGGCCTTTGGGGTGTGTGCAGCGAAGCACGAGAAGACCTTGGTGGTGAGGCTGCAGCACGGGACTCCTTGCAGGAGCCTAGCGGATGAGCTGAGCCTCCCTGAAAAGCTCTGGCCTTGGTGAAGTGGTGAGGAGGGCAGAAAACACCCAGAAAATAAGTTCATAAAACGGCCTGAATGGATTTAAAGAGGGACTTTGATAGTGTCTCATTTTGCTTCGGACAAGCCAATTAACTATAGTCGCAGTTCCTTCCTCTGGTTAATGGGGGTAAATGTGTTCACAGCTAATTATGAATACAGGTGTACTCTGGTGATTACTCAGTAATAAAAAGTGATTGCTGTGTGTGTTTATCCCAGCAGATGGGCAGTAAAGAACTGTATTT
The DNA here is from genome assembly GCF_000695765.1 of Mesitornis unicolor. Classification (NCBI taxonomy): domain Eukaryota; kingdom Metazoa; phylum Chordata; class Aves; order Mesitornithiformes; family Mesitornithidae; genus Mesitornis; species Mesitornis unicolor. Next base: position 22,207 of record NW_010200578.1, on the reverse strand, counting down.
CCTGCTTGTATTAAAAATGATGTCTCAGTGGCAGTAAATCTGTCTCTTCTCCAGTCATACACATACTTTTTAAAATATGCACAGGTATGAGCATGCCAGTGGACGCGTACTGCACTGTGGAGAAGTTGCTGCTTACATTAAAAGATGGAAAATACAATTAACTTCAAATAGCAATGTCAGAACTTGACTTTGCTTTTCTGTTCTGGGGACTGGTCCCTGTTGTGCTGGTGGGAGGCAGCAGGAAATACCATTTAAATGCATTTGATGGAGTGATGCAATGTGAAAAAGCTGTTGTCGGGACATCGATGTGACATTGCCTCAGTCCCTACTGCCATCTCCTGAACTCTCATCCCTGGTATAACCCCTTGAATGGTGGCATTTCACTTGAGCCAAAGAAAAACCCACCAAAGGGTGGGTAATTGAGCAAATAGATGTCATTAATTTGTTTCTGCATGCAAGAATAGCAAAATACAGTGTCTAGAAGATGACATTAGGACTCATAATCTAAAGTGACAGTGAACTGTCTGCAGAAACCATTCCTATTGTGAACTCACTTTCTGAAGGGAACTTTCTGGGTTGGAAATCTCCATATAATTCGCTTCCCATTGACCATATCCTTGTGCACCTTTTTTTGCCTTTCTATTTATTGAAGCATTAATTAACACTAATGCCTTCAGTTCTTAAGTAATAACTCCTTGTTGCTACATGTCCCACTGTTAAAACATTTACCCCCAGTTTGTGGGCTGCTTTAGCACCGGTGAGCACAGTAATACACCTCTTTCTTGCAGACACGGTGGCTGCTATTCCCTATAATGAGAAGAGTGAAGCCCAGTGTCTGAGTAAGCAAAAGCTTCTTCAAAATATAGTAGTTAATTGGTGTAGTAAGGCAAGATTGAGTTGTTACTAACTCTCCTTCATTAGTTTCCCAGCAAATAGGTTTTAGTTGGAGGTCAGTGTATTTGGTTTTTGAAGCCTTGGGTGGCATTGGCGTAACTACAGTGAAGCTCATTTCTTTCTGTAAATTGGTTTCAGATTGCTGTGGCTTTCCATGGCAACACTTGCTAACTCTTTTTCAAGAGAAATCTGCGTATAAATTGTCTCACAAGCAACAAAAATGATCCCTTGATAGGAAGGAGGGGTTTTCTCATGGGCTGTGGTGTTGGTAGCTCACTGTTAGGATGCTCTGGTGGAGGAAGGCTGTGTGGGTGCTCACAGCGGGTATTGCTGTGTTCTCCCCTCGTGCAGATGCTGGGAGAAAAGAAGACAAGAGAAAAGCTGAAGCTGAGCTCCGTTTCTTTGTGTTTCTGAGTTTGGCACTGCCAGGGGATGGGTTTCCCAGGAATTCGGTTGATGTGATGATGCCAGTTTTTCTTTGCTGGTTTTGGTAGTTGTGTTGGTTGCAGCGTAGCTACGCGCTGATCTATGAGTTTAGATTGAGCTCACTGAAAGAAAGATGTGCTGCTGCTGGAGAGGCTTGGTGAGGCCAGCAGAAGGAAGAGATTGGTGACTTCGGTAGGGGTTTGTAACCTGGACCTCAGCGTTTTGTGCCAAATTGGCTTAAGTTGCAGGCCTGTCGGTAAGACCGGAGGTGGTTGGTGCTCAGGTCTGGAATCCCATTGGAATTTTCCTTGTTGCTCCATTCCTGTTCTGTTTTACCGTGCAGGCTGACCTTTACAGATGTTTTTGCGCTGTGACTTGGGGGACCGCACAGCTACAATTACCTCCTTATCTGCTACCAGAGCACCGGCTGCTTTACAGGCATTTCTGCACTGCAAATCTCAGCTTTTTGATTTGTCACGTTGGAATTACATATATATATGTTGCCCCTCTCTCTCTCTCTCTCTCTCTCTCTGTATATAGTGCCTCTGTATATCTATATCTATATCTATATCTATACACATTACAGAACTATATATATATATATATATATATATATAGTGCCTAACAGAAAGGGCTTTAGTTGAGGCAATATCTTTAACCCTAAGATTGTATGTATGGCCATACCTTCTCCAACCAGAACTGCATGCAGTGTTACAGTACTGGGGTTACCAGCATCACAGTAGGGTGATTTTAACTGTAATTAGTTTCATAGTTTGCTGTGAAATTGTATGGTTTTGCAGTATATTATAGAAAGAGTGGTTGTTGGTTAGGAAATGTCTTTGGTGGTGGTTTGCTCTGAACAGAAAGGCCAAGATAACTGGGAAAGCTTTGTTTGCAACTTGTTTTCAATGGTGAGCCCTTAAGAGTGCCCTTAACAATATCTTCTCACCACATTAAAAAAAAAAGAAAAAGAAAAAGGCAAACCATCAGAAAACACTTACCAAAGTGCAAAGCCACCACAGGAAGCACACGACTACCAGAAATTTTTGTGACTGGAGCGATGCAGGGGAAGCAAATGTCATACCTTATGCAGAGTGGATGTTGACCACATTGCTAAAACTCTTTAAGGCCTTTATAAGTGATTTAAGTGCTTATGGGAGCAAGATAGTGATGCTTACTTTTAAACCAGGTAGGATGCAAAGAGGTGCTGGTTTCAGTTCAGTCTTCTGGAGGATGCTGGGGTCAGCTTGAGGTTGCTTTGCCATCGGTAATTCCTGCTCCTCGGGAGGTCCTGAGGTGCCAGAAATGCTTCTGAGGGATCAGCCCAGCTGATAGGTGATGCTGGGCAAGTTCCTCCTCTAGAGTCAGGAAATTTTGCTGTAGCAAAACCTCCTTTCTCACCTGTTCCTTCCCTGAGGCCAGGTGACCTCCATGCATGTGGGGGATGGAGTAGAGGATGAGAAGGGAGCATGGGGCGTGCTTGCAGCCCGGCAGTCAGAGCTGCCCAATTTCAGGGAGGAGGAAGCGGGAGGTGGAAAGAACTGGGCCGAGAGTCTCCATTTTGTGATACGACTTGAAAATGAAAAAGGTTGAGAACATCTGTAGCTGCTCTCAAGGAAGTGGCTGCGGGGCTGAAGCCGAGGGCAGTGACCGTGTGTGGTTGGTGCTGCTGGGGTGGTCTGTGAGCAGCCCGTGGGTCTCCGAGGACAGGAGCTTTGCAGCAGCTCTGTGGTCACCACAAAATCCCAGCCCTGTTGCAGGTTTGACGTGTCTAGAAAGCTGTAGCACCGGTGCAGTCTACCTACTCAGGCTGTTCCTCCTAACTCTACCTCTCGTGTTAGAGTGGGACGTGGGAGACCCAGGCTGGTTACCAGCGCTGGGCTGATTTCCTGGGTAAGTGGGCACGTAATTTAATTTGTCCCTCAGCTCTAGTCGTTTGCAGACGAGACGTGCTGATAGCGTTTCTGGTGCTGTCTCACGAGGCTTGACTTTGCTAGACATCAGCTGTTTGCTTCTTTTCGTTGGTTTTTTACTAAACATCTGAGACATAGTCGGAAATCCGGGTGCTGTTGTAATTAATCATGGTTTTCTTTTTCCTTAAAAGCAAGTAAAATGTAGAATTTCCCCTGTTGAGGAACACCAGTGGATCATTAAGAAGGTCATTGTACCTGGAGGAATGTATCATCTTGGTGTTATGCTAGAGGTGATGCAGTGGTTTTTCATCCTCTTTTGGAGGAGAACCTGTAGATACATACCAAGTCCTCACACATCAGGTTTTGTCAAAGATTTCAGCATGGTGGCGTCTCTGAGATGTTAAAGCTTGGGAGAGGAGGATGAAGTGAGCTCCGGTTAAAGAGAGGAGCTGTCCTGCAGTTACAGATCTTCCTATGGACGGCATGGACCGTGAATGTGCTTCATCACCCCCCGGTGCCTTCTCCTGCTTGGGAAAACAGTCAGTTCCTAAATATTCGGGGAGCAAGGAGACCTTGAATTACTAGGTTGTTTTGTGGAGGAGGAACGTGGATGTTGAAGCTTTGTAGAAGTTGTGTCGCATTTCCAATGAATCCACCTCGTGCTCCTAATCCCTTCACCGTCCTGGCCAGATGCCTGCTCTTGCCACATACCTGCATGGCACGGGCAGTTGTGTGATGGCGTTGGCCCGCTGTAGTGTCCCAGTGGGCAGAGAGAGAATATCACACATCTTGTGGTGCTTTCTCCTTCCATTCTTTCTATGCTGTTTTCCACCTTTCTGATGGATCTGTGCGATGACTACAGCGTGTTTTCCTCTCTTGGAAAAGGCAGAGCCGTTCCCTGGGCTTCAGCTCCTCCTTGTAGACCTAAGAGCTGGGCTGACTTCAGAATTAGGTTTGAAGACTCTGGAGTTGGAAGAGTCACCGTGTGTTAGCGGAGCTGATGCCCCAGTTGTGAGGCACATTGCGTCACCTTTCACTGAGGTTTCGGCTTTTAACTGGGGCATGAGGAGCACACGTGTCATCTTGCCACAACCAGTTCTGGTGACCTGACGGGGATCGCTTGCCAGGTAGACCCCAGAAGGAGCCAGCTTTGCACACCCTTAGCACTTTCTCTGCCAAGAAAACGTGGATTTGGACGTCTTCGCCGCGCCGACTGATTTTCCTGAAGGTTTTTCCACTTCAGGAAACCCCATAAATGAGTGCGGTGCCACCAGGAAGGGGCCGCGTTTCCTGAAGATCTGCTTCATTGCTGGGAAGATGAGGTGGCCCTTTGCCAGCCGACGTCCATCACAGCTGAACGGTGCAAACGGCGATGAGTGGCGTGGAGGAGGACATAAAGGAAGGAAAAGGATCCTTAATGCTGTTTCCCAGGCAGGAATACAAACAGATTGTCCGTGTAAATCTCTGTGGGGCTGGAATCCCCCTTCAGGTTTAGGAATAAAGTGGGTTTTTAGCTGGTTGGCTTGTGGAATAAGGGAAAATAAATGAACCTTTGCATGCAGTAGGTTTTGGGGTATTAGCTACATGGTAATTACATAAAAATTATCAAATTACAGAAATGTCATTGTGTGGTAGGTTTCCATGATTGCTTGAAGCTTGATACATCAATAATAGTTGCCTTCAAGGAAATTTAGCTGAAAAGGGATTAATATTGACTATAGAAGGATATAGTAACAGACTGTAAACTCTTCAAGAATTATATCATTTAAGTGCTGCTTATACCAGAAATTGTGGATGAGAAAAAACTTCTGTAGTTTAGAAGCAAGCTCTAAAAATTGTTGGTCACGATTTCTTTTTGTCGGTGCTCAGTCTGTATCCAAAGGAACATCAGGCTGGAAAGATCTAGGCTGGAGGAAAATGTGACTTTGCGTGCGTGTTCACAATACAGGCGGTACGTTAACACGCAGCTTTCTGAGCGAGCCGAAAAACGGCTTCCCACGTACGTGAGACGTCACGAAATTCAGAGAAGCGGCTGAAATTGCATTGGAAAAGCAGAGGAAGTGAGCAGGGGCAGCTCTGGTGGCTGCGCCTTACCTATTTTTGCTGAAAATTTCCGTTCTGTGCGCTCTCAGCCCAGTTTTTAAGACAAAGTTTTGCAGCATCGATCAGTCATACGGCAGAATGAATACTGGAGAAAAACCCGAGGGGAATTAGTAATTCTGGTTTGGGGCAGAGGTAAACAGCGAGTGGTGAGATCACTCCGAATGAAAGAGTAAAATGAAATAAATACTGGATTGCACATTGGTGAGAGAGTCCTCTGGAAAAAAAATAGCGTGTGGTCATGTATGTAAAGATGATGAAATATTGCATATGCACAGCAGGGCTAAGAGTAGCAGGGAGGGAGCTGCTGTACCATTAGCTGTCCTCAGATGTACTTGGAGAAGGGTTTTGGACCTGAAGGAGCTCTGTGTACAGTGATGTTCTACTTAAATTAAAAGTTCAAAGCGTTCAAAATAATTTTAATTAATTGACCCTTTACTGTCCTTTTCTCTTCTTAACATTTATCAAGTGAAGCCTGGTTTTATTTTAATGGAGTCTCTCATAGGTTGTGCTGGGTTAGATGCACATCTCGTGCTGTATGGACTGTGACAAGTTTATTTACTAATAATAATAATAATTGAGAACTTTTGGGCTGTGAATACGACAAAAATGGCTTAAGGAAAGCCTATCTGTTACTTTCTTGGCATAAGCAATCGTAAACATCCCCTGTCACGAAACCAGAAACTAAATTGGCTGAGAGCGGAAAAAAAGAGGAAGAGCTTGCACATGGGGCTTCAGACCACGCTCTGGCTTGGTCAGATTTTATCTGGGATTTTCCTCTCCTCACATTTTAGGGACTTTTGCCCCTGAAACAGAACTTGCATCTTTGCATTTGGCTTCCAGGATCTGTGTTTCTGGTGGGAGCGTGGCCAGCACTGGAGCAGTGGCGCAGCAGGGCCTGTGCCGGGGTCACCAACACCGGCCAAAGTCTCCTTTTCCTGTCAGAATTCCCCAAAATGAGCAGGAACCAAAGCTCTGGGCAGGGCCAGGTGCAGGTGTTCCAGCTTCTCCTTCCATGACAGCAGATGAACTCCTGCCTTCTGGTTCAAGCAACATGTGCGAATAGCTTCTAAATGTATTTAATTTACACTCACGCCCTTTCTTTCCTTGATTTTTCAGGCGTACAAAAGTTGAAAGGGGTTATTTAACAAATAGTGTTGTGCATTTGTGTTTTTTTTTTCCTGAGAAATGCTGGG
>NW_010200578.1:10240-15667 GCF_000695765.1 Mesitornis unicolor | reverse complement strand
TCTGTTTTTACTGAGGAGATCTTGGCCATGGCAAATCAGAGGCAGGATCGTGAGATTTTAGCAAATATTATCTTCTTCCACATACTTCATTTAGTCTTAATAGTTTAGTAGCCAAACCAGAAACAAGCAGATTTTGAACAATGTGTCTTTTAGAATTCCCTCTCCCTATATTTTAACTTTTAAACTTTGTAATACCAACATTTTGTGTGGGTTTCATCTGTGTATAAGAAAAACAACAACTTTGTGGGCTCCAGATCTGTTCGTTGACCCGGTCCAAAGAAATTAGATGTGAATTTTGGCAATTGTGGGTGCTTGGTTTTGTTACTGAGCCCTTGTGCACCCAAAATCGCTGTTTTTGTGGTGTAGCTCTGGTGAGAAGGACGAGGCGTTGTCCCCCTCTGCTGGTGGTGCAGCGGGTTGGGGTTTGCTCACCTGCCAGCAAGCCCAGTTACTGTGTGTGCATATATGTATGTATGGGTATGTATAGATACACACTGGTCAGGGTTTTCAGTGGCCAGAGAAACCCTTTGCTCTGGGCAGTGCTCAAAAGGCTGTAACGCACGTGGAGGTACCCAGCAGCATCTCGAGAAGAGCCGTCCTACCTTAATAATGTGAATATTTTGCAGCGTGTGTCACAGAAATGCTGTTTCCAGCATGAGAGAGCGGCACTTAAGGCTCCTTTGTGCTCTGCGAATTGCTGAGCAGAAACGAGAGTCCGAGCTATTGCGCAAAACCAGAGAGCACTTTGGTGAAAAGGAGCAATTTTGATTTATGAACCTGCAGCAAGGCAAGGGTTTTATATTTCCTTTCACATTTTACAATGTCTGGACAATCTTTTTAATATTATGCCCACACAAACATTAAAAAGTATTGAGTTTCAGTTAAAAGATACGTCATTTAAAAGGGAGTGTTTTCAATTAGATTAAAGTGAATATCTTTAACCTTTTGCATTTAGTTTGTCTGTGCTGTGCAGAAATAATTACTGGCCTGACTGCATATTCCAGTAATCACACTCTCAATTACTTCTTCCCCATATTATTGCCAAGGGAACGCGTCTGGAAACTCAGCTTCAGCATTAAAATGGCACGGTTAGAGGGAATGTGTGATTTAATTGTAAATTGGATCAGACACGAGTTTAAATAGAGGCGCTGTCGTGCCTACTGTTGTAAAGAGATGGTTTTGATGTTTTCCCAGGTGGTAAGGATAAGCTGTAACTGTGGGTGGGAGTAGTTTTGCAACCCAGCTCCAGAATACCGAGGTTTGTGGTGTTAGATAAGGCTTATTAAATACAAAAATGGGCTCTTGGAAGGTGCCCTCCTGCTTGAAGGCACTGAAATGTTTAGTTGAAAATGTGAAGAAGGGAGTGACTTCACAAGCCACGAAGGAGGTAAAGCAAAGAAAGGAAAGCTCCTTTGGTGTCACAGCTAAGGGTGGCAATGAGTACGACACCGAACTGATGGTTTATGCTCTGAAAATACAGATAAAACGAGGAATAACCAAGGCTTTTCTCCTGGTTTTGTTTACATCTCAATCAGCGCACCCAGAGAGTCAAAAGAAGGCAGTGGACTTACACCAACTCCTCGATGCTTGTTATTACTGTCTCTGCTTGAGACTGGGTCTGGATCTCAGTTATATTGAAAGATTCCCTTGGATTGCAAATGGCACTTGGTCAGCCTGACCACAGATTTTGTGTCTCAAACTGTCCAAAGCCGTTCCTGACTATTTTATTTATTGTTTTTTCCTCAGCTAGGGTGAAGTTGCTGTAGGAGAGTGTGAAGATCATCCCTTTCGGTTGCGTAGAGAATCAGACAGACACATAAATGCAGGTGTGTTGGCTTTTGAGGTTTGCTTGTGTTTGTTTCTCAGCAGGAGGATTCATTTAATCTACTGTAGAATTGGTGGTTTGGGCTTTTGTTATTAATTAAGCTACAGCTTAGTGAAACATGAAACACAGACCCTATAATATCTGGAATATGTGCTCATCTATTGCCTTTTTACTCTTTCTGTTTAAGCACTGGGCATAAAATGCAACGTGTACTTTCTTTTGAGTCAAAGCTGTCTTGAATGCATTCTTGGCAGTCTAAAAGCTATTGCATTAAACCTACTTAGTGCTACTCTTTCCTTCTGGAGAGAGAGAGAGAGAGAGAAATAGCAATAAAAATAACTCCAGTAAAGCTATTTTCACCATGACACATTAAGTATCAGGAGTTTAAAAAACAAAGGGTGAGAGGAGAAAAACCTTATCAGCAATACTTAGCTGTTAAGGAGATTGTAAAAATAGAAGCTAGCTTTTTTTTTAAAGGAAATATAAATTGTATTGTTTATGTTATCAAGCCTCCAGTACTGTTTTTCAGCCAGTTAGGTGCTAAAGGATGTGAAAGTTATTCCTTTACAGTAAGAAGAGAAACCAAGAATAGTTGTGGGACCAGAAGAGAAGGGAATTACTTGGATCAGAGTTACCAGAAACAGAATAATCGTTACATTTCTCTTTTCACTTTTCCCCTCATTTGTGAAAAGTACCGAATTTCAATAATCAGGTCATCAAAAAAGACTTTGAGAAATGCTGCCAAGCCCATCATAGTATGCAGTAGCCTCATTAAACAATGGATTTGTGTTCTCACAGATATTCAAACTGTTCTTGACTTTTGCCTTAATGATTTGCCCTCCACTTTCAGTATCTAAACGTAAAAGAAGATTGCAAAGCCATGGCTTTCTGTGCGAAAATGAGGAGCACAAAGAAGAACGAAGCCAACCTGGAAGCTCAGCATCAGGGTTTAGAAATACTTTTCTACCTGCAAGATAAAAACCCTCTTTGTTACACCAGTGGCGAGTTCACTGCGGAGGAGCTGTGCATTGAAGCTGCCCAGAAGTGCTGTGAGTACACGGGTTTTTATTTAAATTCTCAGTGGCAAGGCCTGACATTGATGCATCCTTCCCTGCATTTGAATCTGTGTTCGTAGAAGAAGTATGCATGTTATGCAGTCTAGGGTGGAAACTTTTGCCAAGGGTCTGTTTGGGCAGTTCTTAAACTGCTTGAAGTGGAAGAAATGGTGAGATTCCTATAAAGGGAATTCCCACTCTGGTTTCTGGCAGATACAGGTGCTGATTTTTTAATTTGTGTGGCATGATTAGGTTTATTCAAAGAGAAGACACACCACATCCCAGTAAGTTAATGTTGATTTTACCTCATATACTAGTTGGTAAACCTGTCAGGAACTGTCCCATTGGAGAGGGCTAATGAAGAAAACACACCAAAACCTGTTTGCTGCTTTTCCAGCATTTGTTTTCTGTTTGTGACACTTCTTTGCAGAGAGTTCCAGTGTTTGTAGTGCTGATAAATCACCAGTTAAGATAACCTGAACTGGGCACAATTTCAGTAATACGTAAATGTACGGTGAAGATTTCTTGCTTTGTCACTGCGGTCCTTGACTCAGCAAAATATTTGCACGTGTATGTAATTGTACTGGAATTAGTGGATTTAATCTATGTTTGGGCCTCATGAACCAGTGTACTTTTGTACACTGGGAAAGTCCTTTCCCACCATGGTCCCAATTTGGTGTTCCTCAAGCTTCACAGAACACTAAATATTACTCAGCTGATATGGGAGTGATGAATCTGTCTGTATGAACAGGCAAACTGGGCATAAGTTTTCCTGCAATTTAAAATGTTTTCTTGGTTGTTATAACATTGAGTACCCTTCGGTTCCTTTGCCTAATTGCTTCTTTTCCATTGGAAAGGCAGGGATGATGGGAATCTGGAGGACAAACCTCATCAAATAAGTACTTATGTTGGTTTTTAATAGTCTTAATGAGAATAAGGAGTTTATGTGAGCATGGAAAAGCTGTGACGTGCTGGTGTGAACTCCCATACTGTGCAACTGCTCCCAGAAATTTGTGGTTGAAGCTTAAAACCTTTGAAGAAATGACTTCCTTCTGCCTTCTCTTGCTTTTCGCTAAGTCCACAGAACATGGCAGTGAAATGCAGAAGTCTTACCCATTCCAGCAGGCCTCTGATGCTGCTCTGTGTTGTAAATCACAACTTGAATTAAAGCACTGACGGCGTCTATGTGTGGTTTATTGACTTGCAGAAGGGGGCTTCATAACCCCACCTTGTGTGAACTTTGCAATTCGCCTGTTCAGTTTTCATTTCCTTGGCTTCTCTTCATCCCTTCTCCGCAGTATGAAATAGAAATGGTTTCACTGAGTCCTGCAGGAGCCCAACGAAGTGCTCTGCACCTTGGCCCAAATTTGAGAAGACGATTAAACATGCACTTCAGTGCTCTCTTACAAAAGTGCTGCCTCCCATGAAGCAGGAAAGTGAAGCAAGGAATTCAAATAACAGAGGCCCTGCACACATACCATGGCCTGTTTTTATCTGGGATAATGTAAATGCAAAGGTGGAAGCAGATCAGCCTGGACATACAAGTCAAAGTCTGGTCTTTGTTGGAAAACCCTCTGCTGAATTGGCAAAGAAAGGAAAAATGATACATTTTGCTTTTTGCTTGTTTGCTAATGAGACAAGGATTTTCATATTTCCCTAAAACCTTCTCTTACAGCTATGGGAGTAAAATGTATTAATAAAATGAAAGTGAGAACAAAGTTATGGTATTGTTGAGTGGTTTTGTTAAACCACCTATTTCTGTGATCTAGAAACAGTAAGGATTTTAAAGTAATTTCTTCTGAAGTTCAGACCTTTGGCAAAACCAGGATTTCAGAATAACTTTAGTGTTAGAAGTAGCTGAAATGATACGCTGCTTACTACACGATAAAACCAGTGGAGTCACCAGTGCACAGTTTGCAGTTCCACTTTAACTGTAACTTTCTTACTGTTTGTTTTAAACTAACCATAGTATCAGTTTCTTTTTATGGTCTACTTTACAAGATCAGCTCTTTGCTTTATGAGTTCATATTTTTGAGGTGTGCGTATGTATCCTAACCTTGTGATTCATACATTTGTTTGCTTTTCTCTGACAGCAATATCTCCTCTATGCCATAATCTCTTTGCGCTGTATGAGGAAAGGAAAAGGCTCTGGTATGCACCAAACCAGGTCTTTAAGATAGATGAAAAAACATCGCACCGGCTCCATTACCGAATGAGGTAAGCTCAAAATGTCTGAAAAATGATTCTTTACCATAAGTAGATGCTCTAAGTCTTACTAGTGAAGGAGCAGGAAAGCAAAAGCAAAAGCAGCAACTTTCTTTTCACAGCATAGATAGGAGATTAACGGGAAAAGCTTCAAATGATTAATTTTTTTAAATCTTGCTATCTAACCTTGAAAAAGAGCTCCAGAAGTTGAAAAACCACAAGAACCTGCATCCACGGTGCTGTGGGTGACTGCTGAAAGTTAAATTGTAAAGAATGGCTCAAAAGCTTTGATTTACTATGTCAGTATTTTGCTTGTTTTGATTTCCATTTGAAGTGTTCAAA
>NW_010200578.1:0-10209 GCF_000695765.1 Mesitornis unicolor | reverse complement strand
TGCTGAAGTCAATGGGAACTTTACTCATCTCAAAAGGAAAAAGCAACGTGCTATTGCTTCTGAAATTCTCCTCAAGGCAATCTCTGTGACCTCCCTATGCGTGGCATATTGTAGACTGGAGAAAGCATCAGAAAATAGAAACCATTTTTCCCAGGTCCTTTATCCAACACTGTACCATCAGGTTGGACTTCAGGTGGTGGACTTAAAATACAACACATAGCCTGTTGAGACTTTGGAGGCTGAATGGGAACGCCAGCCCTCATCTGCTGGAAAATCAAAGCAGTGATGCTGACAACTGTTGGGCACGCTCACATACCCAGGCTGAAGGATGGCCTGCTCTTAGGGTTTGATAGAAATCTAATTCTGCACATTACGCTGCTCTCTTGTATTGATCTTTATTCTGACTTCTTGCATCGATATGAGCTTTAAGTGTATGATGTACATGATATAAAAATATATGAAATAAGCTTTGCTTCCAGGAATAATGAGTCTAGAAACTTTACCCATCTTCCTGAAGTCAGTCCACAGATCATTTTTGTTGATTCTTCAAGATATAACTGTAAGAAAATAAGCTTTATGTAATTTTCCGTCTTTGCCTTAAAGTGTAATACCCGTGTACATGGTCAGTTTTGGCTGTAGATAAAAACTTCAAGTGGTGATAGAGCTCGTATGGATTTTAACATATTTTCCTGATTACTCTGTAGGTAGACAACAGGTAAACCTCAGCTTGTGCATCCAAACTGTTTTCTAGGCTTGTGAGAGAATAACAACCACCGAGGTTGTGCAGGTACAGAGAGAGCTTTGAAAAGGTGATTTTGGAGCTGTAAGGCATTTCTGATTACATTTGTGTTAGACTGGAATTGTTATTGGATGAACTGACAGTCAACAAAAAGATCTTCACTTTTCAAGTAATTATAATACCGATACCTATTTTTAGAAGAGAAAGAGGGTATTACAGTCTGTTCTTTTTTCTTTAACGCAGTCTGGTAGTGGTATTAATGCCTTAACCCTGGCTAATCTCAGCTTTGAGCAGCTGTGATTAAGTTTGGCAGATAAACAGCGTGCACTAATGGAATTGGGTGACTTTACAAGAAGCGCTGGGGACTCCAGTGGCCTCTTACAGAGCATTAAGGGCCCTTTCTTGCTTTAAGAGATCAGTCAGATTAACCATATACTGGATAATTAAAAAATGGCTTGGTACAGTGTGAATCTGGGACGTTTTCCCCTGATACTGAGATTCTGTGATGTGGTCTGCTTTTCTCAGTAAAATAAGATGGTATTTTAGAAGTGTAGTGGGAATTTAATCCTCTGAGTAGAAATATGACGCTGTTTTTAACTAAATTCTTAAAAAATAGTTTCCGTTGTGTTTGGTATTTATGTGCTTCTGCTTTGTGTGAATGATGAGAGCTGGCTCCAGGTACTTTCACCATCTTTAAAACCACTTGAACAGCTCTCTCTTATGAACCTTTGGCTGTTTGTGACTCTATCGAATTTTGGGTATACCGGCAAAATTAATCTATGTTGAGCATTATTTCCTGGAAACGTTTCTGTTCTACTATTTTATAGAATGAAGCTATGGAAAATGTTTTCTGTATTTAAAAGTTCTGGTGATTTACTTTTTGAAGCTTTGGAGTTGGGATTTGAAGTTTGGCAAGGGTGTCTCTTTTGTCAGATGTACTCCATGCATGAAAATTGGCAACCCTTGGGCCATTAATAAGTATTTAAAATACTTTCATATGCATTTAAGAAGAGTTAAGCACTAAAATCAAAAGATTCCCATCTGCCTAGGAATCCTGTAGTGGATTGGTGAAGTGCTATTTTCCTCTCATTTCTGATCTGTTGTGTGTCTTGGCTTGGGCATCCGAACTGAGAGCACTGAAAAATTATGAGCAATAGAGGATTGTGAAACTGTTCTCTCAATGAGTGTTGTTTATTCTGAGCTCTGCGAGAGGCAGAATTCCTCTGGAAAAAGGAAAATGGTGGTGGCTTATTTAATAATGCGGTGTATTAGACTGTATACAATCGTTTTGAGACTAAATACTTTAATGTGGACAACCTTATTTCTGAAATTTCATTACATTGATTTGATCTAGTCCTGTATTATATACATGTATATACTTATGTAGACATACATACATTTTATGTTTTATACATTATATGAATAAAAGGGAGGTATGTGACTGAATAGTTTCAGATGCTTTTAGATGTTTGATTTTTCTCCCACTGCTGAAAGCTTTAGATTTGCTTTCTGATTGTGTGGACTTCCTGTCCTCCTCCTCTCCCATCAGATCTGTGCCAGCTGCTATACTTTTGGTAATATTTTAAAATTTATTGCTTTTTACTAGAAACATTTTAACTACCGTCGTATTTATTTCACTTGCTTCAAGTTTAAAAAAATAGATCTACAACATAAGAAACCGCAGCATTTTGTAATATCCTGGATTAATTAGCACACCAGCTGACGGAGGAGGAGTTCAGCTGTTCCACAGCTGGATTGTGTTTAAGCCAGAAGTAGCAGAGATGGTCCTTTTTTGTTTATATGGTTCCTCAAACAAGGGGACTTTCATTTGTATTGGAACTTGTGTTGTCTTCATCAGTGCAGTGTAATAGGAAAAGGAGAAAATTAGGGTCAAAAAACCAAGTCTCATCTCTGTAAGAGTGATTTGATACATAATTCTTCATTGGAATGGTCAACTTACTGTGCAGATAACACATGAGTAAAACACATGGTGCTGCACTGAATTCCCTAATTTTGTTGTGCTCTTACTGCCTTCCTGCTGTCTTCCTGGACACCTCTCTTGCAAATTTTATTGTGTTGTATTTGAAATGAAACTGCTTGGGCAACAGAGGGATTTGTTATTTAAACAGATTTCTTGTTTATAATCTCAAAATGTGTTTGTAGAATATAAGGTAGCACAGTATAAGGCAGTTTATCTATTCAGCTTTTTTTTTCAATGCAGAAAACGTGTATTTCCAATTCAGGAGTAGAACATATCCATCACATGCCTCAGTATTTTCTAACTAAAATTAGATTTTTTTTCCACTCACTTTTTCTTTCCTGCTACTTCTGTGTACAGTGTCTATTAATATTCCCATTCACTTGTCTTTTTCCTGTGTAAAGCTGTTTGATCTTGTTTTGGTCACAGAGATTCTTCATGGTTTTGGTCGCGTGTTTAGGTAGGCATTAAAAGCTTTGCTGTCGATGTCATGGTAATGTGAAATAAATTATGTGACGCTCACGGTGGTCACTGTTCACCAGAAATGTCTGATTTGACACCACCCTTTGTATTAGTTCAGTGATATATATACAGATAGTGATAATATATACTGCGTGTGTATATATATATCTCACACGCCGCACCTCGAGTGCTGTGTTCAGTTCTGGACCCCTCACTATAAGAAGGATGTCGAGATTCTGGAGCGTGTTCAGAGAAGAGCCACAAGGATGGGGAGGGCTCTGGAGAACAAGCCTGATGAGGAGCGGCTGAGGGAACTGGGCTTGTTTAGCCTGGAGAAGAGAAGGCTGAGGGGAGACCTCATCACCACCTACAACTACCTCAAGGGAGGTTGTAGAGAGGTGGGTGCTGGTCTCTTCTCCCAGGTGATGGGGGATAGAACAAGGGGAAACGGCACCAAGCTGTGCCAAGGGAGGTTCAGGTTAAGAGATAAGGAGGAAGTTCTTTACTGAGAGTGTCGTCAGAGGCTGGAACAGGCTGCCCAGGGAGGTGGTGGAGTCACCATCCCTGGATGTATTTAAAGAGCGGGTAGACGAGGTACTTAGGGATATGGTTTAGAGGGTAGACAGGAGCGGTTGGACGTGATGATCTCAGAGGTCTTTTCCAACCGAGCGATTCTGTGATTCTATGATCTCCACACTATCTGTGATATATATATATATACACACACACACTATCATATGTAGTGTATATACACACACACTATCATATGGTGATGCGTGTATATATATATATACACACACACACACATATGTACTGGGGGAAATGGTGCGTTAGTGAGAGGTCTGCAGCGTTTCCACCACTCAAAAGCATCTCACTCTTAACTCTCGAATATACTACATATGGTAGTGTGTGTGTATATATATATATGCACACACACATACACACACACACCTATATGCTCCTCTGGACTGACATATTCTTACCGAAATAATTCCTACTCAGCAGTTGGGTAGATCTGCTCTGCTGTAACCTTTTAATTGTAAGTAGTTCATGGTAATGTGCAGGGCATGAACCTTCGCAAAATGCACCTTGATTCAAACCAGATTTAACCAGACTTTCCTTGATTTAAATGTTACTAGAACCCAGATAAAGACAACTTTCTGGAATAATTTAAGCAAAGATTTCTCAAAAGGGGCTAACAGAGCTACAACTCAAAAAATTCAGTGATTTTCCACTGCTCAAGCAATGTCAGAGGTGATGGAAACGCACTTGGCATTGGAGTGGTGGCTTGTTTTTGGGTGGACTGCGCAGGGATGCAACGGGTGGGCAGTGATGGTTTCGGGAGTTAAGAGTGAGATGCTTTTGAGTGGTGGAAACACTGCAGACCTCTCACTAATGCACCATTTCCCCCAGTTCCTCAGGCCATGCATGTGGGTTCAGCTCCGGACCACTTCAGATTGCAGCCTCAGGGCAGAGGATTGATGGATTTTTGACTTCTACCTGGTTTAAGATGTGTATCTAATGTCAATGGGAGGATTTTGCAAAAGTTTTTGAAGTGTATTACTCTTTTTTTCAAGATACTACTTCACAAACTGGCACGGGACCAGTGAAAACGAGCCCTCAGTGTGGAGGCATTCGCTAAGGAAGGCCAAGAACTCCGACGAGAAGAAGCTGGCGCCAGAAGGGACCCCAATACTGGATGCCTACTCACTAGAGTACATCTTCGCGCAGGTACTGGGTTGTTTGCAAGTATCTCTGCTGCTGTAGGGACACACAAACTATTTGACACAGTAGAAGCAGCTTTAAAGAGCTATTTTCAAACTTTTGAAGACTGTGTAACATTACCTTTTGGTATCGATAAGTGTTTTCTTCATACTTCTGCATGGTGGAGAGAAGAGAATGTGCTGCATAAAGAACAATCCACCCACATGCAGAATGTGTAAAGAAACTTAACTATCGCCTAGTCCAAAAAGGGCTGTATTTTTACAGCATACTTTATTTTAATATTAACTATTTTTAGATGTGAATGCTATGACCTTTACTTTTGCAAAACATTTGCACATAACAACTTTGACACCTCTAGTCTTACAGAGGAGCAGCATTAAAACTGACAGTGTGGTGTCATTTTAATGATTGTTTTTGCTGTGTCATGTTAAAATATTGACTGAAAATACCCCAACCTGCTTATATGCAGTTTTTCTTCCCTTCTGTTGTGCTTGCCTCTTGGTGGTGGTACATGCAGCACGCTGGGCATGGCAAGAAAGCAGGGTCCCTATTTCAGAAACCTTGTGCTCTTGTACAGAAAAATCTGTTTGCAAATGATTTTGCAAACCAGAAACTGGTTTTGCCAAAATGGGAAGACTGAAGATGATGCAGGCTTCTGAAATGAGCAAATTAAATGCATTGGAGAAAAACATTGATTATTGTTAATTCTGAGTATAATTACTGCAGGATTTTCAGGCTTTGAAATATGGTTGTGACCTTCAGAAAAAGATAGAGTGAAACTGCTCCAGTGAATCTTCGTTTTGCTGTGAAACCGCAGTAAAAGAAAACACCATTAGCTACAGCTGTGTGTGCATTTTAATGGTACCACTTGCGTTATAAAGCAATAAAAGAAGCAAATACATTGGTTTTTTGTGTACTCAAACTAATTTATGCCTTGTTTAATATGGACATGCTGCAAAACTGTTTTTTGTCCTTTTTTTCCCCCTTTTTTGAGTGCCAGCAAAAAAGAATGAAGACACCTTTTAAGTTGCAGAATGAGTAGGGACTCTCGTGGATATTATCCAACAATATTGCATTAAGCAGAATTTAACTTTTGGGTAATAACATTTAAAACGACAGGCCAAACAGAAAAACACTGATGCTAATACAAGGCAACAGAAGCGTCTTTGGTAACCAGATATTTTTCAGGCAGTCTCAGAGCAAGGGACTGCCACAGAGTTTGCAATCTTGGCTTTGAGATGTGGCTTAGAGCCTGAGTGCATTAGGTTCGTGGAGGCACCAGGAGATGAAGGGCAGAGATAAAGCAGAGACACAAAGTATCTGAGTAATAAAAAAAAGTCATGATGGTGCCAGCAGCAGACAGGAGTGGTGCTTTCTTTAGCTAATTGCAAAAAAAGGTGATTTCTTGGTGGGTTATTGTATTGCAGGGCACAGACTCTTCTTGCTCGAGGAGAGCCTGTGATCTTGCTCGTAGATAAACCATGACAAGTAACAAATGGGGTAGCTTGCTTTCTTTTGCTTCCTATTAAGGGTCAGTATGACTTAGTGAAAGGTCTGGCACCAATCCGTGATCCTAAAAATGATCAAGAGGTTCATGAAATTGAAAACGAGTGCCTGGGGATGGCTGTCCTTGCCATCTCTCACTATGCCATCAAGAAGGATGTGAAGCTTCCGGAGCTTCCCAAAGATATCAGGTAAGTTGGAATAACTTCCTTGTCTTTCTAATCTTGTCAATGGGGATATCTATTAGAAAACTTGTTTTCTTTTCTTACCTGGAGAGTATCTGAATTGTGTGCAGCAAGTGCACCCATCACGCCCATGTGCTGGGTACCAGTTGATTCACTGTAAATTCAGAGTTCTGGGTTAGCAGGTTCCGAAATGGCAGTGGTGTTAAGTGGCAGCCTAATGAATAGAATAAATTGTGTTATTGATTTGAGCGGGCTGTATCCATCTGACACAAAAGCTTTCAGATAAGGTTGTTATTTGAATTCCTGGTGGCTATTGATGCTGTAAACCACTGCTACAGAACCTGCTGCACAGTGGCTTACTGCGTCTTGATCTCTAACATTTTAGAGAGTTAAAAGTTTAGGATACAGCAGTATTAGCTCATAGCGCTGTTTTTCCTTCTAGTTACAAGCATTACATTCCTGAAACTTTGAACAAGACTATCAGACAGAGGAATTTCTTAACCAGGATTCGGATAAATAATGTTTTCAAGCATTTCCTTAAAGAGTTCAACAACAAAACCATTTGTGACAGTAACGTGTCTCCGCGTGACCTGAAAGTGAAATACTTATCAACGATGGAGACCTTGACTAAACATTATGGAGCAGAGATTTTTGAGACTTCGTTTTTGCTGATTTCATCTGAGAATGAAGTAAACAGAATTAATTGCGGAGACAATGAGATCCTCCCGCTCTATGAAGTCATTGTAACGGGAAACAATGGAATTCAATGGAGGCTCAAGCCAAATGTAAGTATCCCTTGGTAAATGGGAATTAGAGGATTGCTTTGGGGGACACAAAATCTGTTAAAGCATGGTTGTGGTCTTCAGACACTGCAGATCAGCATAACCTCTTCTGTACTTTGTTACACAAATATTAAATATGCTCTAGGTTTGCAGGGGTTATGGCACATTCTGCAGTTTTTCTCCACATATAACACTTGAACAAGTAGACCTTTTTTGCTTGCCTCAGTTCCCCACACTGGTGAGAACTCTACTGATAGCTATCTTTTGTAACATAGAAAATATAGTGCTTCACTCCCTTTAGATGTAACCTATCTCTATCTCTGATGGAGAATTTCTGTTTTAAATGATAATATTAATGAGGGGAGGGAAGGAAGAACTGATACTTGAGCAGAAAAGCTTGCAAGAAGTGCAGCCTGTTTCTTGTAAGGCTCCTGTTTCTGCTGATTTATAGATTATTGAAATGCCTTAACCAAAGACTTTCATCTCAGTGAGAACCTTTCTGTGGCCAGCAGAATGCTTTGCTCAGCCTCAGCATTTATCTTTTTAGAATAAGCAGTTGCTAATAATACTCAATAACTTTTGGCCTGTCAGATGCTCAGCTTTATTGTGGCCTGCATGCAGAATTTCAGCTGCTGTCGGCAATTCGGGCATGTAGTACAAGAGGAATGTGGCTCTTGCTTTTGGGCTGAGCTCTGGGAGAGAATTTCAAGTATAAAATTTAGAAATTTCAGTCCTGTACTGCTCTAAATTTATTCCTAGCATGCCGAGAGAGGTAAGTTGTGTAGCTCATAGCTGCTTGCTTTCATCCTCAAGAAAGCTGTCTCATGGACCATTCTTGATAGAAGTATATCCTTGCAGCACAGATACACTGAATGTGTAAAGGAATTGATAATTCAGTGGATAAATGCATTCAAGAATTAAATAGCTGTGGAAGATTAATTTGTCATGAATTTTTGTTTCAAAGTAAAAACACTGTGCTAAAAAATACGGTTTTAGGAGTATACTTTTATCCAAAATGTATTTGCAGGCTGTACAGACAGAGAAAGAGAAGAAGAAAAAAACTGATGTCAAAAACAAAAAGGATGAAGAAAAACACAAAATTCGAGACCTGTGGAACAATTTTTCCTATTTTCCTGAAATCACCCACATTGTCATCAAGGAGTCTACAGTTTGCATTAACAAGCAGGATAACAAAAGGATGGTAAGACCCAAACCTTGGGTAGGTTTCCCCTCCCGTGGGAAGCTGCAGTGACACAGTGCTGGGCAACAAGTGACAACCTCCTTGAGGAACATTTTCATACGGGCTAACAGTTATATAGTTAAATAACAGTTAAATATGCTTTTACCCCCGTACAGGGATAATAGTGCTAGTTAGGGGAGCAGCAGGTTGGTGAGCACAGTTGTTTCTCTGCAGTGGTTACTGCACACCACCAGGGCCTGGTGGCCTCCTGGCTCCTCAGCCCATGGCCTTCCTCCGTACAGCCTGGAGAGCCAAAAGGGAAGAGGAGCTCAGCAAGGATGGCAGAGAAGGGAGGTTTATAGATACCTAATTTTAGTGTCCTGAGGGATTCTTCTTGCTGGGGGCTGCCAGCTGAATTTGGGAAGGAGCTGCCAAAGTGCCCTTGGCTTCAAGTCCAGTGTGACTGCCCCGGGTCTGAAGTTGTGGTGTTTCACAACTTCAGCAACGTGCCCTTGCGACCAAGAAGGCCAATGCCATCCTGGGGTGTATCAGTAGGGCTGTGGTTGTAGGTCAGAGAGGTTCTCCTTTCCCTCTGCTCTGCCCTGGTGAGATCACATCTGGAATATTGTGTTCAGTTCTGGGCTCTCAGTTCAAGAAGGACAGGAACTGCTTGAAAGAGTCCAGCAGAGCCACAAGGATGATGGAGGGAGTGCAGCATCTCCCTTATGAGGAGCGGCTGAGGGAGCTGGGTCTCTTTAGCTTGGAGCAGAGGAGACTGAGGGGTGACCTCAATCATGTTTATAAATCTGTAAAGTGCGAGTGTCAGGAGGAAGGAGCCAGGCTCCACTCTGTGATGTCCAATGACAGGACAAGGGGCAGTGGGTACAAGCTGGAGCATAGGAGGTTCCATGTGAGCAGAGCATGGCCCAGGCTGCCCAGAGAGGTTGTGGAGTCTCCTTCTCTGCAGACATTCAAAACCCACCTGGACACGTTCCTGTGTGACCTGGCCTAGGTGATCCTGCTCTGGCAGGGGTTGGACTGGATGAGCTTTCGAGGTCCCTTCCAACTCCTGAGATTCTGTGATTCTGTGATTCACGAAGGCTGGCACAAGAGTTGGCCTTGCAGATCTGAGGTGGGATTATGGCAGAACATGTCCCGCTGGCAAATGACCATTTCCAGCCAGTAATGAGTGGAGAGGATAGAGAATGGTCAGTGTTGTCTCCTTAAATATGTATGGTTTTTACATCATAGATTTCTGAACTATTTTTTAGCCAGTTGTCGTGGTTTAGGCCCAGTGCATAACTGAGCATCACGATGCCCCAAAAAGGGCTAGTCAAAATAAGGACTGGGAGGGCTTCTCACCATTAAAAAAGGTCACAGGCAAAAGACAGACTCATCATAAGGAATAAAAACAAAACAATTTTAATTTGTTACCAACATCAGAATAGAACAATGGGAGATACAACCAGATCTTAAAGTCAAAACACCTTCCCCCCACCCCCCTCCCATCTTCCCAGGCTCAGATTTTGATCCCGGTTTCTTCACCTCCCCCCTCCCACTTTGCTTTGAGGCACAGGGGAATGGGAGTGGGGGTTGCTGTCGGTTTTCACACCACATGCTTCTAAGGAGTAGGAAAAACTCAGCCCAGTGTCTCT
>NW_010200577.1:0-580 GCF_000695765.1 Mesitornis unicolor | reverse complement strand
TTAAAAATTCAGGGGTAAAATTAAAAGTTTAAGGGATAGATTTAAAAATTCAGGGATAAAATAAAAAATTTAAGGGACAAATTTAGTAATTTAGGACTAAACTTGAAAATTTAAGGAGTAGAGTTAAAAATCTAAGGGTAAACTTAAAAATCTAAATAGTAAATTTAAAAATTCAGGGGTAGAATTAAAAGTTTAAGGGACAGATTTAAAAATTCAGGGATAAAATCCAAAATTTAATGGGTAAAACCAAAAATTTCAACATAAACTTGAAAATTTAAGACCTAAACTTAAAAATCTAAGGGTAAAATTAAAAATTCAGGGGTAGAATTAAAAGTTTAAGGGACAGATTTAAAAATTCAGGGATAAAATCCAAAATTTAATGGGTAAAACCAAAAATGGGTAAAATTAAAAATTTAAAGGAAAACTTAAAAATTTAACGGGTAAACTTAAAAATTGAAGGATTAAATCTAAAAAATCAAGGAGTAAACTTAATTTGAGTGGTAAAATTAAAAATTTAAGGAGTAAAACTAAAAATTTAAAGAGTAAAACTAAAAATTTAAGGAGTAAAACTAAAAATTTA
>NW_010200576.1:1142-1382 GCF_000695765.1 Mesitornis unicolor | reverse complement strand
TGGCTGTGGGGCTGAAGGTCCGTTATGGGGTGGGGGGTGCAATGGTATTGGGGGGATTCTGTTATTCTGTATTGGTGTAGGCGTCTGGCTATGGGGCTGGGGTCCCCACGGTGTTGGGGTCTGGCTGTGGGGCTGGGACCCTCACTGCATTGATGCTGGTTGTGTGGTTGTGGGGCTGGGACCCCAAGGCATTGGTGATAGGGACTGGCCATGAGGGTGGGACCTCACGCCCTGCGTGCT
>NW_010200576.1:0-1036 GCF_000695765.1 Mesitornis unicolor | reverse complement strand
ATGAGTGCTGGGAACTGGCTATGGGACGGGACCCGTGACATGGGTGCTGGGTCTAGCCATGGTGCCAGAGTCCCCGTGGCATGGCTGCTGGGAGCTGACTATGGGGCTGTGTTCTCCGTGATGTTGGTGCTGGGGTTTGGCTATGGGGCTGTGTCCCCAGGGTATGGCTGCTGAGAGGTGCCTGTGGAGCGAGAGAATCCTTGGCGTGGGTGCTGTGGTTTGGCCATGGGGCTGGAGTCTCTATGGTGCTGGTGCTGGGGTCAACAATAGGGGTCAACAAGGTGTGGGGACTGGTGTCCCAGTGCTATGGCATGGCTGTTGGGCCCAGCCATGGGGATGGGTTCTCCATGGTATGGCTGCAGGGGTCCAGCTGTGGAGCTGGAGTCCTCAGGGCACAGGTGCTCGGGGTCTGGCCGTGGGACTGAGACCCCATCGCATGGGTGCTGGCATTCCCATGGCATAGATGCTGAGGTCTGTCAATGGGGTTGGGAGCTAACAGTATGGGCCTCGTGTCTCGGATGCCAGTGCCACCCCCGGGGCTGGGACGTGCAGGTGGCACTGCGAGAGGTGACCCCAAAGCAGCCCTCGTGGCTGGGACAATCTCTCTGTGAGGTGCCCCTGCTCCCCACATGGGTGTGGGGCACAAGGTTCCTGGAGGGACTGGGCCGTGATACCAGCGGGTGCTGGGTGCCCCCTCACAGTGGCAGTTTGTGGGGTGCCTGTTGAAGGGGCTCCTTCTGCTTCCTGGCCTCTGTGTGCTGGTAAGGCTGCTGGGGTACCCTGGGGGGTGTGGTGAGTTGGTGAGGTCTCAGCGCCCAGCCGGGTGCTCCTGCAGGGATGCTCACCTGGATGCCTGGGGTCTGGGACAGATTTGGGGCAGCAGGCTTGGCTGCATTGGTGTGCAGGATGTCGCCGTGCTGGAGGCAAGGCAGGGGTCCCGGAGGGCTGGCGGAGCCTCCCCCGGCATCAGGTCCTAGTGGCAGAAGGGAGAAACGGTGCCCAAGGGTCCTGGGGATGGGGTTCTGCCATTTCCCCG
>NW_010200575.1:274-485 GCF_000695765.1 Mesitornis unicolor | reverse complement strand
ACATTTACACCAGCTTATTAAGCTAGGACGAGGATGGGGGTTTTTCCATGAAACGCCCTTATTGTTCTCGATTGAGGAATGGAGAGACTTTGGGAGTACTATGTGGCAAAAAACCATAGAGGGGAATGAAAAGGAAGAAAAAGAGATTAAAGTGGTTCGTAGTCTTTGGAATACTGTGCTAGAAACATTAAAAGCCTTAAAAGCGGAGAGA
>NW_010200575.1:0-236 GCF_000695765.1 Mesitornis unicolor | reverse complement strand
CCCAGCAAAAAAGCCGTTAAACACATCGGGACCACTCGCGCGTTTTTTTGGTGTGAATGCTGTTAGAGGGATGAAAGGAACTATGTGCAAGGATATTAATGAATTGCAAGAGAAGACGGATAATAATGCTTTGAAAGAGATACGCACTCCTACTGCTGACTCACCGCTGAGCGCACAAAAGGCGGAAGTGACCGAGAGCAGTAACAACCAGAGTTCTGGGGAAAGTGCGGAAGTGA
>NW_010200574.1:236-3019 GCF_000695765.1 Mesitornis unicolor | reverse complement strand
AAATAAAATAAAATAAAATAAAATAAAACTGAGAGTGACCGAGATGCTTCTATAGAAGATAGGGTGCTGGTATGGGCTTAGCGAGACACTATGCTAGCCGGTGCAGGCAGAGGGAGATGTGGAAAGGGGGATGGCTTAACTAAGGTGGGCTGTGTTCAACGTGGGCTTCCTCGCTACCTTGCTTTGCAAAGGAGTTGGTTAGCTTCTGTTAGCCAGCGTGCTCACCTCGTCCCTTAAACCCTGGTGGGGACAGTGACATACAGAGAGGTGTCCTGGCCCCTAGCAAGAGCCTGTGGGGCAGGAGGGAAGGAGGCGGCTTTGGACTGAGGCCTGAAGGAAGGAAAGCTGCTCTGTGGGACTGCTTTGTGCTAATGAGACTTTATTAAACCTGACGACTGACAGAGGAGATTTGAGTGTAGAGCTGGAGCAGTTTTCGTGCCGTTGTTGCAGACTGAGGTGCACTGAAGCCCTGCAGCCCCTGCCCCAGGATGGTGCTGCACTCACTGTTACTCCTACCAGGGCCTGTTAATTGGCAGCATCAGGTAAGAAACCTCCCCAGGCTCAACACTCTGCCCTGCATGATGCACAGATTTGGGGAAGATTGAGCTGCCTGCACTCAGGGGTGTGGGGCTGGAAAGTGAGCTCCTGCCTTACCTCTCATGGGGGGTGTAGCTGCACCCAGCACAACAGGGGCATCACAGTTAGGCAGTGCTTGAAAACTACTGTGCTTGGTGGGAATGTTGGTTCCAGGTATTTTTCTCCCTTTCAGCTAATTTTTGAGGCTCAGCTGTCAGTTGGATCAGGGAATACATTTGGATTAAGACATCTCACCCCCCCTCAAGGTTTCACAGCACAGGCCCGTGACCAGTAGCATCATTGCAATTAGAGGAGCAGGCTTGGCTGTGGGTGCGGGAGCGGGGAGAGGGAGAAATGGCTTTCCCCCAAAGACAGCAGCCCATTTCACCGTTCTCCAAACTTCTCAGCTTTCACGTGTTTTTGCAAGCTCCTTAGCACCCAGTGTTACGTGACACACTGTGCTTGTTGATTTTTGTTTTCCTTTTTAAAGAAATTGATCTCAAAACATATTGTTATGAAATCTCCCGTGCAGTGGAGCCAAGCTCCTGGCTGCCAGATGCTTAATTCTCCTTTTGAGCCTTGTGTTACTTGATGGACAAAGATGCTTGCCGATTTAGGGTAATTCCTCTCTTTGCTGTAATCTTTCTATTTTGCTGAAAAGGACAGCCTTACTCAAACGTGAACTACATATATAAATATTTGAAGTGGCATGAAATATGCAATGTCCCGCCCAGTGCATCGTGGATGGGGACGTTCCTTCCAGACTCCTGAACAAGATTTTGGAGCAGGTCCAGGAGACTCGCTGCAGGTTTTCTACAGGCCTCCAATATTTAATGACAGAGTATGGAGAGCTCAGTACGTGCAGTGAGTACTCATGCTGTTTACCAAACCAGACATGTTTATGGCTGTGCTCATCAGCTACTGAGTCTTGCTGAACATAAGCGCTGTAAAATGGAAGTGCACAAATGTATATTTTTGTGGACTGTGGGGACATGCTTACCTCTCCTTTCGCAGTAGAAACAGTTTTAAAATGACTGTGCCAGGTGACATTGAGATAATTGCTTTGGTTGAGCTTTTTCTTATATTGCATTGAGAAAGCAGGTGCTAAAAATAGAAACAAATGGCATGTGTTCATTTTTTTCCTGTGTAGGACAAAAAGCTGTAAGGTTCAAAGTCCATCAGAACGGTAAATCTGTCTGCTGGTTGCTATTGATCTGGCCACAATGAGACCAAAGACTCTACACCTTGCTGTAACAGCACACATTTTTATGTTTTATTTCAGTAAGCATCCTTGGTCTCAGAGATTTCTCCAGTTTGTTTAAACAGGGATATTTGCCCAGGATTTGTAGTCTCATCGTAGCAAGTAAGCAAACAACAAAAAAAAAGGGAAAAAAAAGAAGGCCACTAATGAGTGAGTCATGCATGATTAGTATCAGCTCTGTAGGGCAAATTTCCAAAATCTGAAACTCTTGGAAACTTATTTACTACAGGAAGCACTGACAGCCTAAACCAGTCCTTTTCTTTCCCTCCTGAACTCAGTAATAAAAGCTTTGTTGACCACCATGTAAAACTGAGCCAGCTGCAATGACCTTACTTAAAAAGGAGAAATGTTTAAAAAAAGTTATGTGGAATGGCATTTTTCAGCATGGCTGGAGGTTTTCCCCTTCTGCTCAATGCTGTGCGGAAAAAACCAAAGGAATGAACATTGTCATAAGGATGGTTTGTAGCCATGACCAGCTGCCCCTGTGACTGTAGAGGCTCCCAGCCTGTAAAACCAGAAGGTATTTACCTCAGAAAATACATTTTTATTATTGCAGGAGGGAGAGGAGGAGGTGTCGCCTCACCTTTGCCTGCCAACGAAGCTGGCAGACAGAAACGTGTGTGCTTTTCTGCTGGGTCAAGGGCTGCTCCCTCCCTGTGGAAATGGCCCACAAAGCAGACACGCTCCACTTAGGGAAGGAGACCCTGGGCGACACCTCCCTCCTGTACTAACAGCACTGGTGTCTTTGCAGCAAGCTATGGGTGCCGACAGACACCCGAGGAACACCGACTCCCTCTTCTCGGGGCGTTCTATCTCAGGAAGGGTGTGACGCATCGAGGGAGAACATGGCAGACGGCAGGCAGCGCTGCGGGCAGGCGCCATGGCGGTGGGGTCAGGATGCGGGGACGGGTGGCCGCGCTGGCCTCGGGGGCCGTCCCACGGGGCA
>NW_010200574.1:0-205 GCF_000695765.1 Mesitornis unicolor | reverse complement strand
GGGCGAGGAGCAGTGCCTGCAACTCGTAACCCGTAGGGTGGCGGGGTAGGGTGATAGGGAGACTGTGTTCCGCTGGGGAAGGGGACAGCAAGGCCACGGTACCTAACCTAGACCTCTGCCCGTCCACCCACCTCCTCAGGAACATGACGCTCCGATAACCGCAAGGACAACAGGGGCCAGAGGGGGCGCAGGGATTTCCTCCCCC
>NW_010200573.1:15284-21194 GCF_000695765.1 Mesitornis unicolor | reverse complement strand
TGCTCCATTTACCACAACCCTCTGCACCCTCACACACACACACATATATATAAATATACTGGATTCCTCTGTTCTCATCCCAGGTTGCCTTGTTTCTATCTTTAATGAGAAGTACCTTTCAACAATAGTCAACTCCAGGCCCCAGTATGCAGCCAATGTATTCAGGTAGCTAAAAGAGCAGAACTGGAGAGGAAAGGACATTTCTGTCCCTTGGGAAACTCATAAGATGTGTTTGCACTCATCCTAAGAAGGAGAAATAGTGTCAAGATATTCAGGAAATAACAAGGGGGTATTTTTGCAACGAAACACATCAACCCAGAAATACTGAATAAAACTTCTGTAATGTATTTGGTTGAAAAGGAACATTTTTCTGTATCCTCAGGTACTAGGTATTCTGAAGCAGTTCTCAAAAGTTCATTTAAAATGAATTTTTTTTTTAAATTTGCTTGGAAATTGCAATTTAAATTATGTTTGAGCAGAGGTAGGCAAAAGAAAGAGAGAGGAGAGAGGGACCAGGTGGTTTTGTCATGGGAGGAACCAAGAGGTTTTGCCATGTGGAGCATTAAATGAGGATCTTTCAACTGGAGATATGGGCCAGTAAATAAATGCAGGCTGTAAAAGTGCTGTTTCAGCATATTACTCCTGTCCAGAAACAGACTTACTGGGTTTGCACAACAATGCCTGGAAATGCGGCTGTGCTGTTTCCAGACTCAAGAGGTGCCTGTGCTGCCCTCATCCACCCCGGTTGCCCAAGGCTGCCATGTGCAGAACCTGCCTGGGCCTCTCTGCACCTATTGCCCTGACACATCTCCGTATCGATCGTGTTTTGGGGATGACAGTCTCATTGCAGCCTGGCTGCTTGTCGGTCTCCTCCTAGAGAATCAATCAATATTTCCTCTCCATTTTCCAATGTTTTCTCAAATGAGGTCCAGCGTTTTCATTTTGGTTGCTGAAAGAACGCGTGTCACTGCTGGTGTGGGATGTATTCCTGCAGGGGTATTCTCTGTAATACAGAAGAGGGAGAAATGGCAAAACTCTCTTATCAAGGGCAGAAAAGGGTAAGAGACAGCAAGAAGCCAGTGGTGGTGAGTCACAGGCACGGTGAAGACCAGGAAAACGTCCAAGCTCTTCCTTGCAGTTTGTCAAATCCTTGGTTTACTTTTCCATAACTCATCCCTTGTACCTTACAAATAATACTTAAGTCAACACAGACAATTGTGGCTACTGGTGAAAACCACAGAGAGCAACTAAACACAATGGAAATTACTTATTCCACCACTAGTTTTTACTTTGGAACAAGCAAAAAAACTTCTGAAAAGAAGTGAGTCATTCAATTTTTTTAATCTTGGCTTTTGTCTGCTCAACAAACGTGTCCTTTCTGTGTGTAGTTGTGGCCTTAACAATTTCATTGGGTTTTTTTATTTATTTGCTTTTTTTTCCTGCTTTGCCACCTTGGTTTAGGATTGTCTCCCAGTCACAAATGCTAGCACCACAGGGCTAGAACCTGGTAAAAGACAAAGCAAAGTCGCCATGCCTTTGGGGAAATGACTCTGCTACCTTGCCAAAAAACATGTTTGGCAGGTTTGTAAGCCAAGGTGGAGCTGGAGTTCTCTGAGCCCTTCTGCCCTCCTTGAAAGATGTCAGGTGGGAACCTCAGCAAAGCCAATATCTTGAGTAGCATCTCCAGGGTTGGGCAAACTGGTTCAGGTAGAAGACATTGCAGGTCAGACTGAATCTTTGCCCATTTCTTGATGGGCTGAGCCTAAATTTTGTCTTCTTCCACCTCACAAACCTCACCTTGGAACATGCCTGTCCTCACAGCTAAACCTTCACAGACATTGTGAAAAGCATGGCTGATATCTTAAAATCTTTCTCCCGTACGTCTGCACCTCTACTCTGCCTTGAAGTTAATTATTTGAGCATCAGCCAGTATTTACTCCACGTGCACTAATCCCAGAGTGGTGTGGGCTTCAGGCCTCCGTTAGGGATTTACTCCCCACAGGACCACAAACCAACGTGTCCCTTTGGCATGGTAGAACGCAGGGGCTGTGGGGATGCATGTGGTCAGCCTAAGCCGCCACTTGTCATTGCTGGAGAGCCTGTGTGGTTTTTAAGAAGAAAGGGATTGAATAGTCTTCCTCTGAGCTGACTCAGAAAAAATAGAGCAAGGGGTTAAGTGCAGCGATGGAGGCGTTTCTTCTTGCCCTAAAGGCAATCTTGGCCTTGGTAGAGAATAGGTCTTTGCGGGACAAAGCAGCTCAACCATTTTCATTGTGTTAGCCAGAACTCATTGCTGAAAGGATTACCAGCTGGGGGAAGAACAAGTAGCCGTATTTTGTAAAAGGACATTGGTGTATTAGGGAAAGACCTTCTGAGAGGTACTTCCACAGGAGTAACTTATTAAAGCATCAGTCCCTCCCCAGTCATGGGGAGTGTAGGATGATCCTGCTGTATTATACAATGATATATGTGATATATATAATATATATACAGGAGACAGAGCGATGGGAGGAGGTG
This sequence comes from Mesitornis unicolor, assembly GCF_000695765.1. Lineage (NCBI taxonomy): Eukaryota > Metazoa > Chordata > Aves > Mesitornithiformes > Mesitornithidae > Mesitornis > Mesitornis unicolor. The sequence continues at coordinate 18,677 of NW_010200573.1, read as the reverse complement.
TAAATGATGGAAGATGCTTCAGGTAGGACAATCTGAGGCGTTTGCTGGCCCAGCATCTTCTGTTGTTTGTGTCCCTTGGGTGAAAATGGTGAGTGATGAAGAGTGGGGATATGTGCTATATGCCTGAAATCTAGGATAGGCTCTGAACTGGGAAGACCTGTGTGCATGTTGTTAGTAAGATGCAATAAGCAGGGCAGCATCAAGCATTTTGAATCAACTTAGGGATTTGGGTTTGAAATGGCTCAAAAATCAGAATGCTCCAATTCTATTGGGTTATCTGGCAAATGCAGCTGAATCTGTAAACTCCTGCTGCCTCTGCCAAAGGGGATACAGGCACAGCTTTCCCGTTGTTCGAGCCCATAATATCAGCAGCTCTTCTGAGCAGAATAATCCTTGAGATAGCAAAACAATGCTTCTCTGGCTTTAAACTCGGCTCAGAAGATGCTTCCAGGGCTCCTCATGTAGCTGCTGCCCTGTTGTAAACCTTCATAAAGCAGAGAGCCTTCTGTTTATATTTTTTTTGGTTGCGATCAGCAGGGGTTGGCAGGTTATCTGAATACTCTATCTCTGTCTATATTTGCCTACTTCTAGATCTGTTGACAGTATAAGAGTGTCAATATTTTTCTCCTTGTAAGGTGATATCAGCAACTGCCGAACTGTTGACTCAACTGCGGATTACTAATTTCAATAGCTAGTTAACAAACCAGCCTACACTCCAGGTGGAAATGCAATGCCTACCACAGCAGAAATGGTCCTGGCAGGCCAACAGTGATCGGCTTTTGGAGCCCAGGGCTAAGCCAGGGTGGAGCACAATGACATCCATTTGGACAGGTCCTTCCCCTCCCCAAAGACTAAGCTGAACTGGTGAGGGCCGCTCCATGGGTTGCACTATTTTGGGATGTCTCTTTCTCCAGTTCTTTGGACAGTAGCTTCCTGAAATTTAGTTTGCTAAGTTGAACTGCGGCAGGTAACTGCTGGATTTCCTTTCCTCCTCTTACCGTGATTTTGTGAAACATATCCAGCTCACTTGGATCTCTTTACACAGAGAGAAAGGGAGGGCAGGCTGCTGTGAAGGTTTGTGAAGAGGTGTGCAGGGGTTTTTTCAGCCCAAGTCGCACCCAAACTGGGTCATAACTGATTTTTAATTATTTTTCTTTTTAATTTTTTCTAGCCATGTGGCAGCTGCAGAATGCAATGAAGAAATAAGTCGGTTCCATTTTGTGCTGAGCTATGCCTTGCTCCAAGCATGCAGGCACTGACGCTGAATGTGCGCAGTACATGCAAGACCCGTACCTACTCAGTTTTGCTTCTACTTGAATTTTCCTCTTTAGTCACCGTTGAGATACCAGGAAATGGCTCGGTAGAAATCTCTCTACTCCATTTCCCTTTGCCTTAAAATGCTCTTCTGGTGGCCATGAGAACGTAGCCCGGGCTGGCTGGGTTTATCTGGCTCTGCTTTCTATTTGTTCTGCAATTATCTTGTGAAACACTGTGTACGCTTTTAGGCATGGTTTCCTTCCAGCTCTGCTCATCCCCTTCTTCTGCACACGTGTGTTTACTGTTCATTATTTCTAATGGAAATCAAGTCCTGCAAAGGTCTGGGGTTGAGGGAAAGGGAGGAGCTGCGTGCGTGGTCTTTTCATTACATTAGAAATGAGCCTTGATCAAGTTCCACTGGCATGAACTTACTTGTATTTCCATGTAACAGTGGCCTAGAAAAGAGGTTTTTGCCTTTTTTTTAATTACACTTTTACAGCATGCGTGGATAAAACGAGCTCAGAATCGAAATAAGAGAAGTTGTGGTGTGGGGAGATGTAGTCTGTGCACGTGTCCACTTTGCCCTATTGTTATTCATCCTGACACACAGACCCTCTCGTTTATTAATGTTTTTATCATATTCTGTGGAAAATACCCCAGACTTATCAGTTCCATTCTCATTCCCTGACAATGCCAAGGGGCATCCATTGTGCCTCCAAAACTTCGGTTTCAGCATCCCATTCCCCATCTGAATGCGCAGTGAGAAGTGAAAAGCAGCGGGCAGCACCGCAGGACCAAAGCCATAGTTCAGTTATTTACTGGTGCCTGTCTGTGATCCAGACCTCTGGCTGCTGCCCTGTTTCACAGCATTTTAACGTGTAAAAGGACTTAGCATCTCCATGGCAGTTGGAGAAAGGAAATAGTGTTTCTGGTGGGGAAACTCTTGCACTGAAGACCTTGTTAGTTTGGATTCATCATTTCTCCTTCAGCCATTAAAAAGTTTCCTCTAGGCTGGCTGGGGAGAGCGTGTGCTCTGTACCTTCTTGACAGGAGTAAGACTATTCCTGCTTATCTTGCTTCAAATCATCTATTTCACATTCATCATCTGAATTCAATTAAAAATAACCCGCAGCTGTAATTGTTCGGGGTTGTTTTTAACTGAGCTCCCTTCATCCTGGAGCATGTGGGATTTCCCCCTGCAGTTTTGGGAGCAGGTGGTCAGTGGGAAATTCCTACAAGTGTAGGGTTGCTCTTGGGGGCCAGTCACTGCATATCAGATGTGATGTTGCATTCATCTTTACAAAACAGAAGGCTGGTTATTTGCCCCTCTGTTGCTTGCTGTCAATACCTGACATAACCTATGTGACAAGGGGGGCTGTGGGATGCAGATATGCTTGGAGTGGTTGCAGTGCATAAGTATCCAGCCAGAGCATCAGCTCTGAACACAATACAGGATCCTTGACACACTTGTGTGACCAGCATGGTTTACACCATGAAACAATTAGAAGTGAATGGGTTTGGAGAGTGTTTAAGCATTCATTCATCATCCTTTGCTTATTGCTAATGGGAAGGTTTCTGTTCAGAACTGGGTGAGGCTCTGCCTTGCAGAAAAGCTCACAAGCAGCCTGAGATTCGTGCTTTTTGTTTCTGCTGTGTGGGAGCTCTGCAGCTCAGACTGAGCTTCTGCAGGACCCACACCTCGATCGCAGATGCACAATTTACCCTAGGAGAGAAGAGGACCTTGATTTGACTCAATTTGTCTTAGCTTTTCTATCTTCTGTCCCTGTTTTTAGGCACCCCAGTAAAATTCCCTATGCATTTTTTTTATTTTTAATTAGACTGAATTTTTGTGGAAAACTTAAGCCTCAGTGGTTTAACTCTCCTCTCTGACTAATAGCAGAGAAAAATGTTAAAACTTGCTACTCTTTCTTTTTACTCAGCTTGGCACGTGAGCAGCAGTAGCTTATCCAGAGAAAATTTGGCAAAGGAACCGTCTTGATTTCACACAAAGTCTTTGAGTGTTGTGGTGAAAATGGCTTTTGATTAGATGAAGTCAGAAGCCCTTGAAATCCTCACATGTACAATGTAAGAAAAATCCTTCTCCTGCATCACGCAATCATGGCATAGGTGTGAGCT
>NW_010200573.1:12011-15253 GCF_000695765.1 Mesitornis unicolor | reverse complement strand
TTTCCCTGGCTTTGAAAAGGCTTTGGGTCTCAGAGCTGCTCTTGGGAAAAGGCTTCTGCTGTGTGCTGGTTCACTTGGTAGCGTGGTCTTTCTCATGAGCCAACACAAAAGCCCACTGCGCATCTCCCACCCCATTCAAATAGGAGCCTTCAGTGTGGAGCAACGCTCCCCCCAATCCACTCTGAATTTGGGATCTGCTCGCTGCACCCTCCTTCATTTTGCAGCTTGAGAAGCTGCATTTCTACTCCATCTGGAGAATTCGGTCTCCTCCTTTCCCTGCCTCCTCTTCCCTTAATGCGACACCAAGAAATGGCACTAACTTTAAAAGTAACTTGGCATCCAAAGTAACACACCCATACTGTAGCTCATCCAAATTTACATCTCCAGAGCAATTAATCCTACAGCCCGCTAATGACTTTTCTCAGTGACAAGGGTGTGTGTCCCTGGGGCCCTGCCACGCATCTCTGGGTCATCTTCCCTGGGTTCAGCTCCTTTTCAGATGCATCCTCCTCCAGAAGCCTGCCTCTGGTAGGCAGTTTCATTGCAGGGACATAGAAGTGGTTGCAATCAGAGCTGCAGAGCAGCTGAAAAACCACTTTGTGTCACTTGGGTTTTGCCGGGTCTCCCCTGCATTCACAACTCTGCTTTGAGCATCCCCAGCCCAACTCCTCCTTTGCAGCGCGGGGCTCTTGGGTATCAATGAGCCCAGAGCTGCTTCCTTCTGCAGCAAAACCACCAGCACCACTGCCCTCCTGTGCAGGTGGGAGAGAAAAGCTGGTAAAATGAGTGCATTCCCAAGCTCTCTTCCTTCCCTGCTGGGACAGATCATGACATTTTTTAATGTTAACAACAGGCAAGAGGGTTCTGTGATTGGCAGACAGCGAATTCAGATTTCCTCGGGCTTTGTCTGCTTAATGCAGCATTTTGGGGGGTTTTTTGGTCTGTTTTGCCAGGACTTTTCCCCCGCTGCTGCATTACATTGAAGTTTCAATGCAATAATAAGCTTTAGAAATCCACAGCAGGGAGATGGAGGAACGGATTCCCTGCCGACTAATAAAATAGTCTCCCCCATGGATACTTCTCCTACATTCTAGTTGTAAAAATGTTCTCATTAAGACTCTCTTAAATCTGGTAAAAGCTGGACCACTTCTTGCAGCCTTCCCTTTGAAGAGCACAGGGCACTTGAGTTTTCTGTCTACCTGGCCACCAGGCAGCATAACATTTGGAGGAGTTGAGTATTTTTCTGAGCATCTGAACTGATCAGGGTACGGATGTTGTAGAGAGAGAGGAGGAAAAGCACATTATCATTACCTTAAAAGCTTTTTTGCAAAGAGAGAACCTCCTTCTGCTTAAAACCTTTGTGAGGAGAGGTGGGAACGCGGCCTTCAGACACTGTTACGGTGAACCAGACTGCAGAGTGAAAACTGCAGCAACATCTGGATGTAGTTGGCATACAGACATTGCCTGAGCCAAGGGGTCTCTCCCTACTGCAACTGCTCTTTGCCCCTTTCCACCTCTGTCTGATACCTCTTGAGTATCATCTCTTAGTGCTGCTTGAATCCCAAGCTACAAGGTTTTACAGAACCATCCAAAGCAGTCCAGTAATGTCCCTTTCCCCTGTGCTGCTCACAGGGCAATTTCAAATGACTCGAGCATTTCACATTTTTGTCTAATCTCCTTAATGTGGGGGCACTTTGGGAGCTCTCGGATTGCAGGGAGTTCAGGGTAATTTTAACTTGTTGGAGCACTGCAAGTTTCCAGGGATCTGAGCGTGGAGGTTTGGAGCTGCAGCGCTTTGCCTGGGCTCCATCTGCCTTTCTTCTAGAGCAAGGCATTGACTGAATGAACACGGGACCTCATTGCCACCCTGAAGAAATAAAGGTGGGAGTGTGCCAGGGAAATGGGCACGTGCTTGTTAGCAAAGGTGACATTTCAAATTGGATGGAATAGCGATGCTGTCTGTGGAAGTTGATGTAGTAATTTGCTGGACAGTTGGACTTCATTTTACAAGGTCACATCATATTTTATTGGCAGCACGCTGACACACAGGTTATTATGCAAACTCTGAAATGCTTATCTGTGGTTTGACACTGCTGATCTATAAACAGCTATAATCTCCCCGCCTGTGTATCTTTTCCTCCTCTTGGGATTTGTAAAATGTTACAGGAGAAAAAGCTATTTTGGTGTGGTGGTTCCTCAGTCTGAGTTCCTTGTATACTGTATTTCCCAGTGATTTTTTGGGGAATTGTTTGGGTCTCTGGTAATCCGGTCAAACTTCAGAAGCATCAATGGATGAGCAAAGACATGAAGCAGTTTCCATAACAGAAACAGTGAAGCAGGTGAGGACTCCAGCCTCAAAAAAAAAGGGAGGGAAGAGGGGAAGTATGCTAGGAGACAACTAATTGGAGAAGTTATCCAGAGCTTTCACATTCACTTGGTCCCAGGAGCCGAGTATAAATCTGCACTGGTGGACTCCAACACAAAGGAGGCAGTGTCTGAAACTCACAGATGTGCACATTCTTTCCCCTTATCTGAGTTGCTTTTCTAGGTACACTGAGCAGTTACACCATGTAACTTGTTACCAGAGAAAGCTGTGGGTGCAAAAAGCTTCTTCTGGTTTAAAATTAGATAACTAATGAAAGAGAAGTGACTGAGCTACTAAATGCAATATTAACATCTCTGGCTTGGGGTACCCCAGAGCTGGAAAACACTGTAGCCTGGTGATTGCTGCAGGCAGGGACCTGGTGAGTGCTGTATCCCACTCCCTCTGCCCTAGGGTGTGCTTGGTCCCACTCCTTTGAGCTTCTGTTCAGGGTCAGATGGAAAAGCAGAAAAAGGGGAAGGTGAATTGTCTTGTTTCAGCTTCGGGATAATAATGCAGCTTGCAGGGCATCATCTCAGCAAGATGCTGCTGTGACTGAGATCCCACCATCCTGAGCTGCTGTGCAGAAGGGAACCTGTGGTGAAGGCTGGGTTCAGCCTCCACAGGGCACATTTTTTGGACCAGCACCACTGATGATAGAATGATGCAATAAACCTCTTCCCTCCTCCTTTTTTTAAGGAAGCTGTATCTGGAGGGAACCTCAGGGTCCTCCTTCCTTTAGCTTGAAGTCCAGAGCATAGGGCTTTTTGCTTGCCCTTGGGAAACCCTGAAGAGGACAAATGCTGAGCCAGGTTGAGTCTCCTCTAGCAGTCAAAGTGAGCTTGCAGGGGTATGTGGAACACCTGGGGCTGAACACAGC
>NW_010200573.1:10826-11980 GCF_000695765.1 Mesitornis unicolor | reverse complement strand
CTGCTGAAATACAATGCCAAACACGTGTAGTCTTGCTGCAGAGAAATTAGTTCTCCCTGAGGCATTGGTTCTTGTGACAGATGACCTGAAGTCCTGAAAGGCTCCTGTGTGCCAGTGGCTCCCAGGGTTGTGGGATGCATCCAGGGCCTGTGGGATCCTGGGTCCTGCTCCATGCCTGGGGATGCAGGTTAAGGCTGCAAGATGCTACCAACATCCTTGTTTCTGCTGCTGCCTGAGGGAGATGCAGAGAAAAGCAACTCGTTACCTTTAATAACTAGACTGCAGTTGATTGTCAAAGGCAGCCTAATTTAATTAGAGCTGAACTGGATCATTATTTAATGAGAACTGAGACTAATTAATTTTTGGAGTCACAGTACGAAAGATGCTTTGTTCCTTTTGAATAGGTAATTAAGTGAGGCACATGCAGGCACCCTATGCTCTGCTGCATTTGCAAAGGTTTTGTTCTCTTTCTTATCTCCATCTTATTTGCATAAGCACTTTGGAATTAAGAATTAATTGTTTTGTTGCTAATGATGCTGTGTATCATTATCTTGCTTTAGAAAGGCAGAGTTCAACCAAGCACCAGGGCTTTGTCTACCAGAGGACACTGACCAGACCAGAATCACACTGTGATGTGCCCACGGGTACAAAACAGCAGACCAACTGCCCAGGGACCGTGAGTTGTCTTTGAACTGCTCTGAGTTAAAGCCACTTCTGCTCAGGACCAGAATGACCAACATTGGCAAACACAAGTAAGGATCTCATTAATTGTGGAGTGGCATTCATTTGCAAGCCATGGATTAATATTTCGAGTTCTGATGTTTCTGGAGTAGTCCTGTGTGACTTGTTCCTCATTGGCACCAGCAATTAACCCAAGATCCTCAATATCTAGCAGGTCATTTCCATTAGAAAGCAAACTTGGTGTTTAAGCCCAGCATTTCTTAGGATATTCATGATGAATCTTTCATTTACAAAGCTCATTACTGAGACCTTCATGGTTCCTGGCATCTGAGTTTGCACACAGCTGAGAGCTTTCTCCCTGATTTTTCTCAGGATCTTCCTTGTTTTGTGTATTTTGGGGGTTCTCTTGGCTCCCTCCCCGCATACTTAGGTACATTGTGTATACCTGTGGGCTCATCTGTATGAGTCTGTAG
>NW_010200573.1:0-10795 GCF_000695765.1 Mesitornis unicolor | reverse complement strand
TAGGGAAACTGTGTGACATTTATAAGACTTTTCATCCTTGTGCACGTGCTTTCTGTGGTGAAACCTGTGGCAAGAGCTCATTCTTTGAAGGTCATGGGTTGATAGAAGACCATGGCTGTATGACCAGTTTAAGTCATTGATACAGCATATGTACTAAAACTTGCAATATGACAGCACTTGCCCTTACCTCAGCTTGGCCCATAAATCCAAAAGAACTAAAATTGTAACTTTCTGTTTGATCCAACCTTATTGGAAAGAAAAGGAACAGTTTATAGTGACAGCTGATAGAAGCTAGGACAGTGATAGCGTGTCCCTGTCAGGATGCTTCCTTGCCACATCTCCAGATTGATTTTTTTGTTCCCATCCATATATTTGAAGATCCGTTCTCAAGTTCCAATGTCTTTCTAGGATGACAGCAAGAGCCTCTTTCAGAGAGTTATTGCAGGATGGTGGAGGTCTCAGACCCATTGCACAAACAAGGAGAACACTGTTGACCCATTTTTGCCAGCCCCAGCTTCTACACATACGTTTTCAGCTTTGGAGGAGACCTGTGCTGAAACACATCTTTAGAGAGTCCCCACAGCCATAACTCTGGTTCTCCAGCCTCCCCCCTCTGCTGGGATCTGTCTGTGCTGGATACAATCTCTGTTATAATCCTGCTTTCCTACTTTTCATTGCTTCAGGGCTGCTTTCCTATTCCCTGACAGAGCCATTAATATTTTTTCTACTGTTACACGCCTTTTTCTGCACCTTTCAGATGGTTCAAACCCCTTTTATACACACACACACACACACACACACACACACACATATATATATATATATAATTTTTTTCCCCAGAAACTCCTAAGAAGAGGAGTGTGCTCTGGTGCGCTCACCTCTAGGGCTCTCTCTAACTGCAGGTGATTGCCTATGTTATACTGCCAAAATGTTAAGCTAGTTCCAGTAAGATTGTTCTCTATTTCATTTTGTCTGCAGCTCTGGAAAGCCACGCTGGTGGCTGCACCAGTTGTGTGCCTCCTGGGGAAACCTTGACCCATACGGCTTTTGCTGGGTAGGAGATATTTTCATTTTTTTCTCTGCTCAGGCTCCTGCACTGCTGGGAATTCTGGAGCTGCCTGGAGCACGGAGAGGAGCCTCCTGCTTGCCTTGATGTGGCCGCACGGGAAGGTGAGGTGAGGGCACCAAGGGCTGGAGCAAGAGCCTGAGAGCAGGTGCACTGTGGTTAGGGCAGATGACTCCATCCAGTTACTCACCTCAGAGCAGGTCTCCACTTATTCCTCCTTCTCATTTTTTTTTCTGGAAAGTTACTGTAACGTGCATATTTGTGCTGCTTTCTGCCCTTGCAGGCAGGATGACTTGTTTACTGCTATCCAATCACCTGCAAATCATTTGCCTTAGGACAGCCTGAGTCTGCCGAATGCGTTTCCCAGTCTGGTTTGCACAGTTCGTGGTCACTGTGAAACAAAAGAGGTTCTCCTACAGCTTATATATGGTCTGACCTGCGATGATGCTGGGTGCATCACCAGGGATGAGGCACACCCTGGGCACAGAGCCCTGCAGGATCAGACCCTGCTGGGTGGAAAGGATGGCAACCCAGTGCTCAGGATAGATCGGAGTCCCTTCTGGTCTGGACAAAAGCCAGTGCTGGTCTGAGCCCTGTGGCTATGTTAGGTCTGGGCTTTCAACCAGGCTCACATCACTGCATGGTTTTTGGCCCTGTGCTGAATCTTATCTGGTCAGGGCAGAGCACTCCATGTGTCTGCTCAGAAAAGCAGAGCAACTCCTCATACTTACCCCACAGCCACGCCAAATGGGTATCTACAGAAACCAGTAATCGATCCCATCCAGATTCCTCACCATTAATCTTCATCTAGCATCACACATCTTGAGGTCAACAGCATTGAGATCAGCCAAAATCAATAAAAATCTACACTCTTATTGTATCCTCGGTGCAGTGCAGCTGTCCTTGCTATGCAGGGAGCATAACTTAATCACCCAGCACAGTGTGTGGACTCTATTGCTTGGCGACATTCAGTGAATATAGAGTGGTGGGTGGGGGAAATCCTGGCTTTTGATTCAGAATTCGTACTACAGCCGTGAGTAGAAACACACATCTGATGTGCTGACTCAAAGCAAATGGCTTGCATTTGGGCTGCAGTCTTTTGCTGTGCTGATCTCCTCCTTCTTCTGTGCTTGCATTGATCTGGGTGGATGCATAAACCTACTGGGTGGCAAAAAGGGAGATCAGAAACAGATCTGCCACCAGCCGTGAGTAGAAACACACATCTGATGTGCTGACTCAAAGCAAATGGCTTGCGTTTGGGCTGCAGTCTTTTGCTGTGCTGATCTCCTCCTTTTTCTGTGCTTGCAGTATTGATCTGGGTGGATGGATAAACCTACTGGGTGGCAAAAAGGGAGATCAGAAACAGAAAACATATTGAATAAAACTGATCATTTGGTAATAAGGAAAGTAAGGAGATTTTTGTCATTTTATGTAAGGGGCAGTGGGGGAAATAATTTGAATTAAGAGATCATTTCCCTTTCAACTTGGGTCTTGAAAAATGGCACAGTGAATTATTTAATCTCCCTAATCTAGCTTCCTCACAGGCATATCAGCATCTGTGTCAGCCTCTTAGCACAGGGAAAGTGGCTTACAACGCTGACTCCTGTGCTAGGAGGGATTCCTGAATACCTGTTCCCCAGGCTGCTTGCTTGCTGAGTACTCCCCAGGGCATGAAAAGTGGGAAAGTACCAAAGGGGGAAAGATATCGCTGTAGCCTGTTAATTAAACCAAAGATAATATCCCAGTAGCAAAAACCTTACCTAAGTCAGTGAGAATTCTGTTGTGACTCGAATAAGGACAGAGTTTCAGCCAGGATCTGGATCCTGTGTGCCTTGTTAACATTGCTTTTGTGCCCTTTGAACCTCTGCTTATATTTGGGTTTTGAACTTCAGGCTGCTCTCGTCCATGGGAGTTGTCTGTGGTGACTTCTCAGATGGGTACTGAATGCGGCATCGAAGTCCATACCAAACAGGGAAGGAAGGGAAGCTAAGTCACCAGATCCTGGGACCTTTGCAGAGATAAGAAAGCCTTTGGCTTGCCTGAGGATAAAGGGAACTTCGTATATGGTTCTGGAAATCTTTAGGAGAACTTTGGGAAATGCTAGCTTTTGGTCTGCTTCTTCCTTGAGGTGGAAGCGACTGATGAGATTCTGCTGTTGCTTTTCTTATGGGTTAAAGTTGAACTGGAATGGCAGAGCAGGACTTTGTGGCTTTAGCTCTGAGGCTAACTTCAAGGAAATCATGGAGAGCCGCTTCTATCCATGCATGGTATCTCCTGCAGAGTTACTCTGTGTGCACATTATCACCTTGTGTGATGTATAATAGAATATAATCGCCCAGAGGTTACAACGTGCAAGCACATGGTTATGAGTACCCACAGAAGCACTATGATCCCCTGCCCTGATGCCAGAGATAAACGCTTTGACTCTGGACTCTGTTACATTCACAGAACCAAACCACTCGGCTAACCTGCCTCGTGACTCCACTCAACCCTGTCGTCACGATTTTAGAAGAAAACCACAAAATACGTGGTGGTTTTGGGTCCTTGTCAAAGCACAGCAGAAGAGCGTTGGTTGATTACCTTTTTAAAAAAATTCACTTTAACATTACATTCAGAGTGAAAGTTTGGGCATATACCTAAGTGGGCTGAAACATAAAGAGGGGTCTTACACATGAATGTGGTGAGAAACCACTGGATTTCATCGAAAAATTACTGTGGATGCAGGAGATGAGATGATTTAGTATATAACTGTGAAATCCCACCGTGAAAACTGTATGTGCTTCTGGGTTTCTCTCTACCCCTTCTTAGCTTTCTCTTTGGTCTACAAAGCTCTATTTTTTTTCCTTCTCCATCAACAAACACACACATTCAAAGTTCAGCTCTGCAAATTCAACACTTTCTTCTCCTGTCTGCTTTCTTCACGCTTTCCCCAGACACACACAAAGAGTAGCCCATGGCGAGTGCCTGAAAAGGAGGTGCCTTTCTCTGACACCTGGAGTATGAATGCAGTTGCAGAAAGATGCTGCAAAACCAAACCTTTTTGTGATGAGTAACTGCTCTGGAGCTCACGGGGCATTTGATCATTCACTGCTGGTCAAGGGATTGCCTCGGTCAGTGGTGTTGTGTGCAATTACAAAACGCTGGCGGTTGCCTGGGCCGTTTGTGTAGGCACGAGCAATACCCTACAGCTATGAGTGTGCTTGGAGCTCTGGACCGGGCAGGGCTGTGGACAGGGAAGGGAGGAGGTGGTGGCACAGTCATGATGGGAAGATGATGAGCAAGTTTCTCCTCATGGGCTGTCCACCAGCCTACAGGCGAGGGCAGCCAGCCCTGGCTCTGCAGGGAGGGTTGGTGACTCCCTGACTTTCTCCCTGCCTGGCATCATGCTGGAACGATCATTGCTGCAGCAGGCATGAAGGAGATGGGATGGGGTAACCTTCATCCAGACCTTCTCCCTGCCTGGCATCGCGCTGGGATGATCATTGCTGTAGCAGGCATGAAGGAGATGGGACTGGGGCTTTGCCTTCAGTGGCTGCTGTTCGCAATATGTCTAGAGACAGACTTGCCTTTCTTCATGGTGTTGAGACGCTGGTCCACAAAGTGATACAGCTGGAGCACTCGCAGGGACCCATCCTGGTAGGATGCCCATGGTGTGATAGCAACCACAGCATGAGGAACCAGGTGGACACCTTTAGCCTCCACAGCAAAAAAAAGCCCATGACTTCACTGACAGAGCCCTTTCCAAATGCTCTAACTGCTGTTGCTCCAGGGTGTGAGCCTTGAGCAGGAGCCAAATTGTTCATTTCTCCCTCCAGCTCTTCTGGTACCTGCAACACCTGGGCTGGAGGGCAGCAGCAGGCAGCAGCAGTGTGACCCTCTGTGCCCTGGCAGTTTGCGGTCCTTCCAAGAGGTGTGAAAGCTGATTTAGCAAAGGTCTCCAGGGATTAATTACAACAGTGGACTCCATGTGCACAGTATTCATTCCTCTTCCCCAGCACTTTGAACTGGTGCTAAGTTGGACGAAGCCAACCTTGCACACAACAGACTGAACTCTCTCAGAGCCCTTTAACGGTTGGAATTGTGAAATATTTCTTGCATCTATAATTAGGGAGCAGAACAGATGGCTGGAGCTTAGTTATAATTAAAGTCTAATGCACGGTAAAATTGTCCAATGCAGCCAGTGATTCAGTGGCAACCAAAGAATTTTAATTCTTTCTTCGCTGGGCTTAAGCTTCAATTGCAGGAATTGGGACTTCAGGGAAAGTCTGTTGCATCACTTATTACATAGGGACATGGCTCTGTATTAAAGGATTGTGTGGAAATTTTTGATTGCTATGCATTAAGTTATATTGTGTGGTCTTGCTTACCTTAGTAACTTGAAATTGTGCGTAAAAAAGGCATGTGAATTGTTTTAACAACACAGAATCTGCATGTTGCAATCTGTTTTAGAAGAGACTTTCTTAAAGCCTGTCTGCCCAGTAATTGATTGCTAATGCTTTAGGATAGCATATTTGGAAAGAGGCATTAATGAGGTGCTTTTAGACAGGAGCACGTTTTATTTGTAAAGCTGTTTTAAACGCTGTTATCAGTAATATAATTTAATGCATATTTAACACCACTTTCAAGTATGGATCATGAGAGACCTCATATTATTAAATATTGGAACTGGAAGCAAGCAAATAAGCTTCTGATTTCCTGGGTGAAAGGGCTAGGAGTTACCATCAGACAAAGAAACATGAAGAGAGATGATAGTGTGAGCTCTGCAGACCATGGAAATGTTTTTTTTTCTGTTTTAGGGAATAATACCAATTATTGTGGGTTACAGGCATGCAGGTAGCCCGCAACTGCTCAGTGGCTGATGTGTGACAGCATCCCATGCATTTTGGTTGTCCCTCTGGTGCTGTCTTCAGATGCAGCAGATTTGGGTGCAGGAGCTGTACATATGGTAGGTGGGCTCCACAGGACTTACAAAATCTGCTCCTTTTAGCAGAGTTAATGCAGACTGCGAGTGCTGCCTGGGAATCCTTGAGCAGGATGCAGGCAGTGCTGAGGTTCTCTGAACTGATGATGTTTGTGCAGCTTGTACTGTGCTTTGGGGCCCTACCCTTGAGAAGAGTGACTTAAATGGAACTTGATGATCTTAGAGGTCCCTTCCAACCTTAATGAGTCTGTGATTAAAAAAAGAATTAAAAAAAAATTTAAAAATGCAGAAATGCTTCCCAGCTCCGCATTTGTCGTAAATGTGGGCTTGGATGCTAAAATACATTTCTCCTCCAGGGCGAGTGCACCCCTGCAAGACAGAGCTGACCTTTGGTTTTGCACCCCCAGAGAGCATGGTCTTTAAGAGAATATGGAACAGCTCCTAGGAAGAGACACAGAAAGTCAGGGGGCTGCAAAGGTACCACAAAAGGAACGATTTGGCTCATTCAGCTTTTTGGTGGATGGGAATTGGATGGGGGATGGAGGGACCTAGCTCAGCTTCACTCAAACTCATGCTTATGGGACTTTTCAGGAAAGCTGGAAGGCAGGAAAAATAAAAGCAACCCCTCTTCAACATTATCCCTACTTCCAACTTGAGTGTTTCTGACCTGCCACCCAATGAAGTGACAGCACCAGCACTCAGCAATGGGACTTTGCAAAACAAGGTCCACTGAGCCCCTCGGGGCAGGTCCCACGCGTAGCAGGAGGTTTGGGTGACTGTGCAATGGCAGGCATCACCAGATGGCACTGTTACGTGCGCTCCCAATAACTCCTGTTCCTGTACAGATGTGCGCTGCCTCGAAACACCTTACAGATGTGCGCTGCCTCGAAACACCTTTCGTCGCTGAAGTTTTCAAGAGGCTGATTCTTGGAAATCAACTGTTGGTTGTCAACCTGCCCGCTGTGTACCAGCATTGCTGCTTGTGGGAGGTTTGGTTCCCCCAGGGGGTTTCTAAATATGTGGGGTCACCTGTGTGTTAGGTACCCCTTTTTTGGTGGTGTTACCCAGAAGTTGTGTTGTTTTTAGTGGGTCTGCTACCCTGTGAAGAGTAATGCTGGCTTCTGCCGTCCTGTGACAATGGGGAAACTGCTCTGGTTTGGAAAGATGAAGACTGAGTTGGGAGCTTGGGACAGGGGGTTAATGTTTTGCCTGCTTGGAGGGTGCAGTGCATGAGGTGCTTAGGCTGAGTCACAGTAGGAATTATTTCACTTTGGAAAGAACAAGGTGTGACATTTTGATCATATCACATATGAAGTTTTGCTTTTTTTCAAGGATGCACATATGGGCTATTAACATCAAAGTGCAATGATGGGGGAAATGTGAGTCTCCTTAAGTCAGTATCTTCTTCATAAAGACACAAGACACTGGCTCTTCAGCTTTCTTGAGCTTTGGTCTGAGAGGGAGCAAAAGAAGTTTTATTAACTTTCGCACTTTTAGGTGGCACCAAACCCTTACTTTCTGCCCATGTACTTTACTGTCACTGATTCAGTGGATTTTGTGCTCCATCCTGAGGAGGACTGGCTGACTGGCAGACCTGAGTATTTCTCATCCTTACTGGTTTTCAAGCTGTAAGCCTGGAATAAGCACCCCCTGCCCCTAAAGGCAGCTCTTCTTGGGCTGCATCTCCAGCACAGTCAGGAGGGCAATTATTACCTGTGTGAACACACCCGTGGCCATGGTAAACTGGGGGCAAACTGGGTGAGCTGGGTACTGTGGAAGTGCAGGCTTCAGCAGAGGATGTGCAGGTTTGCAACCAGGGCTTCCATTGCTCGTGGTTAACGCTTTGGGGATTTTTGTTTTAATTGCTACTGGTTCTTGAACGGGCTTTGATCTCATTAGTTTGGGTTTGCCTGCAGGAGCTGTGCTCGCACTTCAGACCATATGAAAGACACAGACTTAACGCTGGGAACTAGAGTTCTGCCAGCCAAGCAGTGAGTTTTTGGTGTATCCAGTTTGGAAATGAGAAATTCTTCTGCGACCAATGTTTTTGCATAAAGGACTTGTTTTCTGAAGCTGCCTAAAGGACAGTGAAGTTTCTGCCTGTGTGGAGTACATAGGAGACGGGACACAGCAGGGGATGACAACTCAGCTCTGACTCATGGGGAAAAGTCAGAGGGAGTGAAAGACAAGTGATGCAGCAATATTTAGTCTACTGCATTTCGGTGTCCTCCACTGAGGGTAACAGCAAATGCCACCTTTGCCAGTGACTTTCCTCTCTGAGTGAATCTCTCCATGCAGACAGCTTGCTGAAAGCTTTCACCTTGCTTCATGTAGAGCACAGCAGAGCTGGGGCAGGCCTTCACCCACAAGGATGTGGTCACCGGGGTTCCTATCCCTGCAGGCCGCAGTGTCACCATGTGTATTTGTGTATATATCTCTCCCAAATGCCAGACGTGTGGCGTGGCAGCTGGGTGGGGAGGCTGAGCCTTCCACCTCCACAGCTCCTGCCACCCCTCTGACTTGCAACCCCAGCCCCGCTGCGGGGTGGTACCACCTCTCCTGGGACGCTGCGGCCTCCAGCCCCGCTTTAGGCCAGGCCGTGGCCCCGTGATGTCTTGGGAATGCCCTGAGATGGTGGCACAGCTGCCTCACAGAGGGAAATTCCCTCTGCCTGGCAGGTCCATCGCTCCTTCCCAGGAGGAGAGCCTACTTTGGGGCTTGTTTCTGGTTTATCACTGTAGTCCCCACTCTCTGTGCCTCGCTTTCTTCCCACGTACATGAATACCACAGGATTTGAGTTTTTCTCTTTTCCATGGCATGCCAAGGAGATGGAGCGAATAGAAGTACCAGTTCCACTTTGGGATGCTGGTGTCCAGATGTTGGTCTCTGAGATGGTTCCTTCTGCTCCCTCCCCATAGAGAGAAGAGCCTTGGTGTTTAGGAGCAGCTATAAGAAACTCATCCAGTGGCCACTTCTGCCCTTCACTGGTAGCATTATCCTCACTGTTGGTGGGCTTTTTGGCAACTCCTCAATGGTGAGAAAATGAAAAAGTGAGCTTGATGATGAAGATGCATTTTGGAAGCTCATTTTCACTTGCTTCTATCACCAGTCTCTGCCCTGGGATGTGGGGAAGCCTGGAATGAACAAGGGAAGCCACCAACTGTCCCGTGGGAGCTGGGACTCCCCATAAACCTGTAGGACAACTGGAGAAGAGAAAGAAATGCCAAGTGCTTTGCTGGAAGTTGTGGGGCTGGAGAGGGAAGCAGTGGGAAGCTCCTGTTGTAGCAGTTCTGGGTGACCTGAAAATATATGGATAGTTTCAGAGCTGCTCAAGCAGAGGGAATGAGGAAGAATTGTGTGTAGAATTGCCATATTTTTATTTATTAATTCCTTAAGTTTGCTGTTCTCCCTGTCCTGTGTCTCTCAGTATGGAAGGTGGAGGGGAAGGCTTGTATGAGCCCAAAGTCAGCAATCCGACCCTTCTGGAGCAGCGGGATCAGACATCCCTGTTGGCAAAATGTGAACTGTTATGGGAGCTTTTCCTACCACTGCAACATTTGGGTAGATTCTCCAAAGTCTGTGAAGGTCACGCTCCTGCTTCCTCTTTTCCTTCACTGGAGTTACTTAAAAGGTGCCTTTCCTCTGCTTGCTTCTGTTCATGAAATGCCGAAAAACTTAATATATTTTAGACCTTTATATGTCTGTAATATTCAACTGAAACTGAAAAACGTGCTCAAAAGGGACACTGCCAATGTGTATTTCTTTTCCCCTGTATAGTCAAGCTAAAGACATTTCATTGCTGGTGCAAGAGAATTATTTCCCTCTCTTCAACTTTTTCTAACAAAAAAATCCCCAAATATCACACAGACATCTTGCTCTTAAAAGAAATTCATTTTAACTTAAAAAAAACCACCAAAATGACCACAACCACTCCCCTGGAAACCCCAAGCTGCGAATAAAACGTTTCATCCCCCGGTGCACAGGGTGGGGCTGATTCCAGCCAAATCCTGAAGCAAAGGTGGCTCAGAGCAAAGCTGGCAGCTCCCCTTTCCATCTCCCTTAGCTCCAAACTTTTCAGAGGTCCTCGGACCCATAGATCTGGACTGGAGCCACAGACATTTTGGGAAACTGTGTCTCTTTCAGGACTGAGTCTAGCACAGCGGTATCCTGGCACCAAGTTTGGGTGACAGTGGGGAGACCATTATAATTCCCAGCAATCTCCTCCCGAGGATATAAATGTTTGCCTCTGCGAAAACATATTCTCATGGTCGTTTCAATGACAGCTTAAACGGACGCGGTGGCGAGGCTGCGCGGAGGGGTAAGGGGAGAGCACCCACAGCTGTTTCCCTGCCTGTTTTCCTCTCCCAGCCATGACAGCAGCAGTGGAGCGATGCCCCGCATTCTCACCCACCTACACACGCATCCTCCGCATAGCCCCGTGCCGCCCGCTCACCGCAGGCACTGGAGGCTGGGCTGTAAATCCACCAGCCAGACAGACCCCGACACCCCGGCTTCCGCCCGCTTCGGCAGGGCACGTGCCTGCTGCTGTTAAATTAGCATCACCCTCGGCACCAGCAAGGAACCCTCCTAGACAGTGTAGTGGACACTGAGAACATCGTAAGCCCCTTCTCCTCCTGAGATGACCACCTTTGAGATCTGCTGTTATGAGAAGCTCCCACTTGCCTGTGTTCCCAGATGCTGTGATGAAGCTTGCTAGTCCTCATGTACCCCCTCTGAAATCTTCAGCTCTTGAGTGACTTAGGCTTCATCTCTCAGTAGATATTTTATTTTATTTTATTTTATTTTAT
>NW_010200572.1:0-9048 GCF_000695765.1 Mesitornis unicolor | reverse complement strand
TCCTGGGAAGCGGTGAGCGGGCGGCCCAGCGGGCACCGAGCGAGGAGCCCGGCCGTCCAGCGAGCTGCGGGGCCAAAGCCCTGCGCCTCGGCGGAGGATACTAAAATTAGCGCGCAGCATCTCGTTGTCATGCACTTAGCCAGGACGAGGGTCTCCCGCTTTGCAGTTTTAATGGGAGCTGACGATCGCGTTTGCTTTGGCGCTGTGAAACGCTTCTCTAGGTTTGTGTTCCTAGAAGTGGCGAGAGAACTGGCTAAAACAGAGTTAGCCTGGATAAAGCAACTCAGATACTTTTTGAGAACTACTTTTTGGAGTAAATGAAATGTCACAGATCTGAACATGGATCTGGGAAAGACACAGTGCTACAGGTAAGGTCACTGATAGTGAAGAACGGTTTACAGTTGTCCCATCACTAAGGGACAACTTTCCCTTCCTTTAACTGGCATTGTCTTTCATTATCAACTTCAGAAGATAAGAGTGCCAGCTGAATTAGTAGGTGGTGCAGAGTTTGGAAAACTGCTAACACAACACTGTTCAGAATATCCCCTCCAAACAGATGACCTTCACAGTTATTCAATTAGAAACAGCACTAACAACAGCATCAGTGCTATAACTGGTGAGACTGTGGATATGTCTGACTGTGCAAATGCTGAGGGGAAGGAAGGTAAGAGAAGACACACATGCCTAAAGCCTCCCAATCTCTGGTAGAGGTACAACAGTACAAATGGCAAGATAATGCATGTAGAGATTAGCAGTGATTTTTTTCTGTATAATTCAGTTTAAAATTTATTTCAATCACATAGTGATCATAATGTCACTGTACAGATAACTTAGCCCGGTCAGATGCCTGCTGGGAAGACTCGATTCAAGCTCTATGTGCAGAAAAGGGCTGATTAGATTAGCTAAGGGGAAATTGCAGAGTGTGGCATACTTTGCTCAGATGAAGGCTGAAAGGGGACAGAGACAGTTTTTGTAATTATGCTGAGAGGGCAGTATCAAGAGTGGGCAAATAATTTTGACTAAACAGCTTTTTGACACAAGGACAAATGGGAATGAAGAGACCACAGTCCTTGAAAGAGACCACGTATTGGAAGTCTAAGGAAAATACCCTTATTAAAAGAATGAGGGGACGGGAGTGGGGCAGGTAAAAGGCAAACTATACATGTCAATGCTAGAAAAAAGATTGTTCTGTGGAATGCTATTCTTCTAGTTTATGGAAACATTCAAACTTGTTTTTCTGCCTTTTGCAATTATTGACTTCATTAAAGAGCACCCCAAATTACACTATTTGCTGCCTCCTTAAGAAATAGTTACTGTGTTACATCACTAGGAAAAGAAGAATTCAAAACAAGTTGCTTCATATGCAGTAGAACTAACGAAGTCTGGCCATCTGAACATGTTGTCTTCTCTCCTTGTACTCACTCCCAGTGTAATAATATAATTTCCCCACTGTCCTGGATAACCTTCCCTCTTTCCATAAAAATGTGCTTAATTCCCATTGCCTCTGCATTGCTGTACCCCCAGGTCTGCTCTGCCATTGCACCTGTGCCTTCTCCCCCATTTTTCCTTTGGTTCTTCATATCCACAGATGCCATATTACTGACCTGTGCTGGTCCTGCAGGCAGGTGAAAGTGCAGTAGCTCAGCAGTGGGTTGGTGCTGGGTGCTTGCAGATTAGCTGACCAGGTGCTGCCGAGGTGGCTGGCTGAGGTCTGAACCTGCCAGGACTCTTCTGTGTTGAGGCGCTGATAGTGAGATGTTACCATTGCTTGAAGCCAAGACCTGTGGCGAAAGCTGTTGAGAAAGGAAAGAAGAAAGGAGGAGACATCTGGTTGCGATAAACCAGTACTTTAGGAAAATGTGTTCAAACCAGTACTATGGTACCAATATAATACAATAATGAATCAATGGAGATGTGGGCTCAGTAGTATTTTTTTAAAGACAATATGGTCTTATGTTGTTTATGTGTCTGGCATGTACTTCACATTCTGCCTCTAAGTACCTAATTTATGGACCACTGAGTAATTTAGATTCTAGATGCTCATCACTGCAAACTGTACAATGGTGGCATAAGAAGAACTGACTTTTTGTTATAAGCCAGCATTACAAGTGTAGCTGTCATCAGTAATGCCCAGAAATAAGTATTGTTGTCCAGCAGCATGTGGGGAACGTATTTGGTTGGCTTGAGTAGCAGCCTAATCTTTCATTTTCCATCTCACAGAAATATCCCTTGGGACATAAACACTGCTGGTTTGTAATGTCCTGTCCAGATTTATAGGTCTACAGGAATACTTTGAAATTTTCTTCTGAAGCTCAAGAGTGCTTTTTAGGATTGGTTGAAGCTGTTATGTTTTTTGCTCTCTACTTCTCTGTTTTTAGAACAGTACGAGCAGTAGCCCCTTGCATATGAAAGCAGGCATGAAAGGAAATTATAATATAGCACTGTGTAAAAAAATAGTGGTGTTTTTCATGGTAAGCGAGATATGCCTATGCTCATTGTGAGACCAGCAGTATATAGTACTTGATGAGAAACAGCACAGTATAGATTTTTAAAATCAAACAATCCTTACGGAGCTTTCTACATAATTTCTCTATGTTCTTGTTGGAGAATCAGTGCCAAGACCACAGACCATGACAGAAAATTTCAGGCAATTTGAGTGTCATACTGATTCTATGTAATTTTTGCCTTGCCAAGTCCTTATTGGAAGCAAAGACTGTATATATATCATTCAGTGTCCTGACTGCATGCCATGGCAATAAAACCTCAGTGCTTTATCTTGCTCTTTCTTAGTTCTGTTTCTTAGTCCTGTTCATTCATACCTATTTATGTTGTACAAGACCTTCGATACAGTTGTTGTGTCACTATTAGAATACTGTTAGTCATAAAAACAGTAGTTCACCAGGTTTTACCTATTCCAAAAGGATCAGATGACAGCCTAGCAAAAATAGGATGACTTAACAATCGTGATCATTATACAGGCTTTACCTCTGTTTTCCTAACATTAGCTGTATTCTTAAAAATTATTTAAGCTGTAGTGAACTAGGTTTTACAGACAAATGATATCTACAGCTTTAAAACAGCTAGAAAGGTACATCTGACAAATTCTGGTATAGCTGTAGCTATTTAAGAGTAGTTTTTAGATCTTTTCTGTAGAGCAGCTGTATTTGCTGTCTTGTACTATCCCAGCTTATAGGTAATTACTGTTTCCTGTTATGGACCTTTATGTTTATGTGAAGGTTCATTAAAATATTTGTAAATTATATGACCTCATTTCATCCTTTTCCCTTCTGTGTATAAATCTTGCATCATCAGCTTTTTCAAATAAACACTGATACAAGAGGAGTCCAGAACCTCAGGGCAGGAACTGTCTTCCTTTCTGTTTCAGGAAGCATACAGCACTACTGTTTTTTCTAATAATACACAGACACTGTGTCATACAAACATACAATCAGCTTTGCAAAGGGAAAGAACTGATATGCAGCTATCAAGCTTTTAAATTAATATTAAATTGACTTTCATGAAGAAAGTTTAAATTCCCACTCTTTATATAATCAAGTGGAAAAGAAATAGCAAGTTTGAGGTCTCATTGCATTTTTCCATATAGCTGGCTTTCAGTTAGTACCTCATGTCATCTAAGTTTAAGGTGGAGACATGGACTAAGTATAAGACACACCATGCGTGTCATTAATAGCATCAAGCTTGACTTGGACTTGGAAAGTCTTTTCTAGTACAAAGAACATGTAGTTTTCACCAAGTTAAAGTATTATTCCAGAGAATTTTAACTAAACTAAAATTATTTATGAAATTTTTTTGCCTTGAATTATTGTAATATGTTTCTACTTCTAGAAAAGGTAGTGTCGCGGCCCGCCTCCGAGGCAGGAGAAGAGTGACTAAAGTTCTGTAAATCCCCTTGGGCTAAATAAAGGTGAGCCAACACCAAATGACCAATTAAACGTTTTAGTGTCAACAACTTGGAAAACATAAAATCGGTTGGTAGTGTGGGTTCTTAGTGGGTGCCTTTTGTAAGAAAAGAGTGACAGGAAAAAAGATACAGAAAGGTATCACCACCCATCGATCCCATGATGATGATGACAGCTGAGCAGTCCTCCGGTGGCGGGCGCATGGTGGGTGCACACGTGGCTGCGTGAGCCCCTGCCTTTTATACAGTCCAGGCCCTCAAGGCTGCTGCGCAGGCGCTATCGTTGGGAGTGGGGGATAGTTGTGAGCCCCTTCTCCACATTAGAACTGCGCATCCTGAGTCCTCGGACAGGTAGGTGCCCCTGCCTCCTGCTTCTAGCACTTATTTTCTTCTTTTTGCAGAGCTGAACTTGCAGCTTTTGTTATGCAGGACCTGTTCTCCCACAGTGTTTGAGACATTAGCTCTTTCAGTCTCTCACAGGTAGATAATGGCATAATACAGACTGAATATTTTCATCTAAGAATGTTGTAAATAAGTTAGCCCCAGTAATTCAGGATATAATTAAAATTATTCGCGCTGTTCAAGTAACTATAAGCAATAGCTAAAACATAGGTCAGCAGTTGATAAAAGGTAACTGGGCCAATCATCATTTTTACCTTTAGCATATTTCTATACTGTTCTAAGTTAGGAGTCACTGATGAGAAATGGGTGAGATTACCACCAAGGGCTTCCACATTAAGTGACTTAACCTCATGCATTAAGAGCCAGTGGCTCTGACTGGTTTGCTCACTAGTCTTCAGAAAGTGAAGGCACTGCAGCACTGCTAGGTCAGGTGAGGCCATGCAGGGATCCCCTTCAGGGATGCCAGGATGAGAGAGGTGGAACCACCTCAGTTACCACATCATGCAGAGGTCATCATGGCAATGCAGTTCCCAACTGCAAACACGGCTTTACCCTCCATCTCATCAAGTCCGTTTATATCAGTGTTCCCCCAAAACATGCCTTCTGCACATGAAACCATGTCTCTTCATCATTTGGTTCTCCACATTGCTCTTCAGTGGTGGAGAAACCAAAAAGGACATGTAGACCTTTGGGGGCTAGGATCATCAGTGTCTTCTGTTTCAGAAATTTTCTGGTTTAGCAATGTCAGTGGAAGAAAGAGATATCTACAACATTAAAAGTCTTGAATTCATAAAACTTGTATATACTGGAGATACCAGAGGTACTGTTAAAGATTTTTCATCACTCTTACTGATGTCTTTACAATGGTGACAGGCCTCTGAGAAATTAGGTTTGTTTCATTCGAGTGTGATTACAGTCCTCCCAGAAGAGATGAATACTGACAATTTCAGTTGTGACAGATTTCTGTTGCAGTGATCGTTAAGTACCAGAAATGTCCTAATTATTCGATGTCAGCCACCGGTGAATGGATAGAGGTGTTCAATATACCTTGTGCTGCACCTGAACTGCTGAACTAGGAGCTGACTCCTTGATCCATCCAACTGCTTGTACTAAGCTTTTGAAGTAAGGTTAAGCATTAAGGATCTATAGTTTTGCGTTTTGTTAATGTTTACTTTTAGACGACAGAATAGACCCTTGTATAATCTGGCTTAGTGCCCTTCTCTGCAAACACTGAATCTCATATACTTCTGTGCATTTGTGTCAGGAAAAGTACCAAATTGTTCCTGCTGCAGTCTGTGCAACAAGCTCCTAGGCTCAAATTCTCATCCAACATCTTTTTTACTGGCCTGCAGAGGTTGCAGTCGAGTCATTTTGCATATGAAAACCATTATCTCAAACACTTCCCCTCTTTTGTCCCCTCTGCCTCCAGAATGCTGCTGTGACACAGCACGATACATACAGCACAGCAACTTTAAAAAAAAATAAAAATCTCTAGATTTCCCTGCCACTCTGATCTCTCCCCGCATTCAAATCTGAATTTCTCCAAAATTCAAGTTGGGTCGGGCCCTTCTCACACAGCTTGTGCACAAAGGGAGGTAACTGCCTGCTGAAAGCTGCAACCATTCCTCTTTTGCCATCTGCCTCCTCCGGATGCTTTTGTTCTCGTCTACATAAAAAAAGTCTGAATTACGGTAGAATAAATAATAGCTTCTAATGAATAGCATCTTAGGTGAATCATGCCTATGTACTTTCAGCTCACTGACTTAAGCTGACACACCTTCATTTTTATTTTAGTTGTCTAGGATTCAACAAAGGATCAGTTGCACAGCTAAGTAAATGAAAGGTTACTTAAGTAATAGTAACTGTCACTTCTGTCTGCCCATAATCTGTTTGAATTTTCCTAGGCCTAACTAGATTAAGCTGAAGTGGAAAATGACAGTCTTCCAAAATAAGTCTCCATACAAACAACTTTTCTGAAATAAAGTAGCTCTTTTGGTTGTTTGGGTATTTTAACATAAATAAACCCATACTACACATTCAGTGCTTTGTAGTGCTAAATTTCTAACACGTTACATTCAGAAAGCAGAGATACCCTGTCCTGGCATTTTCTTTTCAGTCACAGCCACAAATAATGCTGCAGAAGATCCATGGTGTAGAGAGAATAGTAGTGACAGATTTCAGAAGTGCAGCAAGGACACACTGGACACATGCTGTCCTTGATGATGCATTATGGGGGGGTAGGATAAGTAGAACTGGGAAGGTGTCCCGGTGCAATCTATGGCTACCTGTCTGGCACAAGCAAAAGGCTGATCCATGTCTGCCTTGAAAACTGCATGCAGACTTCTGCCATCTGTCTTGATGGGAGCTGTTGGGTTGAGTAGGATGTCTCCAGAGCACACAGAAATATTTCAGTAACAATGTTTTAGTTGCAGTTTAACTTTTTGTTGGTGGGGAGTAGTACTAATAGGAAGTGCATACACATTCATTTGTGTATGAATACTAATATTTATCCTAGCACCTCATTCCTTATGAACTGCATGAATCATTTGTGTTAAAGTAGCCCAAAGAGAACACAGATGAGATAGGGTCCTTAGGCACAGAGTCTCTACCATAGAAAGATTCCAAGCAAAGATATAGGAGACAAAAGAGGACATCTTACCCAAACTTGTAACATGAGCTAAAATAAAAAAGGGCTGGACAAACATCTGTGGGCAGTCTGTGCTTTTAATCAGGAATTAAACTTACATTTTGTATTGCTAATATAATCTTAGCTTTCTTTTTTGAAAGATATTTTTGCTTCTCCATAGTATGTAAATATTTGCTCATTTATCTTTCTACTTTCTTATTTTTCAGTCTCCTCAAATAACAGCAGCATACCACATATCAGAAGCTTTGTACTCTCTTTCGTAAGTCACCAGGATGACCTTATACCTACTGAAGGTGATACTGAAAATGACTCAGAAGTTGGATCAGGAGCCACCAACCAGACTGGATCGTTCCTACATGAACAACAAACAGTGTCAGTGCAAACTGCAAGATACCTCACTAGTCAGTGGCTGACGCGTTTTGTTCCTTCAGTTTACACCGTGGTGCTTGTGCTGAGTCTTCCTCTGAACATTACAGCGATACTCGTGTTTCTGAAGAAGATGAAAATTGAAAAGCCAGCTGTAGTATACATGCTGAATTTGGCCCTTGCAGATGTCCTCTTTGTAAGCGTGCTTCCTTTTAAGATTGCTTATCACTTTTCTGGAAACAACTGGGTTTTTGGACCTCAAATGTGCCGTTTCATCACTGCTGCCTTCTACTGTAACATGTACTGTTCAATAATGCTTATGACAAGCATAAGCTTCGATCGCTTCTTAGCAGTGGTGTATCCCATGCAGTCTCTTGGGTGGCGTACACTGACACGTGCCTCTCTGACTTGTTTCATCATATGGTTTGTAGCAATAACTGGGGTTATACCTTTTCTCATCAGAGAGCAAACGATGGAAATACCCAAGTTAAATATAACTACTTGCCATGATGTGTTAAGAGAATCTGAACTTCACAGCTATTACTTTCACTTCTTCTCCATCTTTTCTTCTGTCTTTTTTATAGTGCCATTTATAATTTCTACTGTCTGTTATGTGTGTATCATTCGATGTCTTAGTTCTTCTACCATTGTTGCAAAACAAAAGAAGAAGATGCGTGCCTTGCTGTTGTGTGTGGCTGTTTTTTCTGGTTTTGTCATTTGCTTTGGACCAACAAATGTCCTTCTCTTAATTCATTATGTCCACTTTTCTTATGACAACAGCTTAGAGTATCTCTACTTTGCCTATCTACTCTGTGTTTGTATCAGCAGTGTAAACTGTTGCATTGACCCTTTTATTTACTACTATGCTTCTTCTCAGTATCAAAGACAACTTTTCAGTCTCTTCAATTGTAAAGAGACTTTTGATCCTAACAGTACTAACAGCAGTGGCCAGTCAGTGTCTACCACTAGTAGAAGGGCTACAATTTCTAATAATGTGAATAACAGTGTCTACAGGAAATTACTAGCAGTGCATTGAGATAATGTGTCTTACCCATGCTTAATTATTAGATAATATGAGACAAAGAATAAGACTGTATTATATCCAAGAAATCCAAAACCTTAAACCAAGTTGCTGTATAATAAATAGTTCTATGGATTCATTATTGTAATGCACTATAATTCAAATTATAAATTGTATATGTATATATACATATATATGGACCTGGATAGGCTGGATTGATGGACTGTGGCCAGTTGTATGAAGTTCAACAAGGCCAAGTGCTGGGTCCTGCACTTAGGTTACAACAACTCCATGCAACGCAACAGTCTTGGAGATGAGTGGCTGGAAAGCTGCCAGGCAGAAAAGGACCTGGGAGTGTCGGTCCAGAGCTGGCTGAACATGAGCCAGCAGTTTGCACAGGTGGCCAAGAAGGCCAAGGGCAGCTTAGATTGCATCAGAAATAGTGTGGCCAGCAGGACCAATGTATTGGGTTTTTCTGTGAGGGGTTTTTGGTTGTGTCCTTGGTAAGGGGGCAAGGGCTATGGAGAAGGCCCTTTGACAAGCTACCTGAAAAGCTCCCACTTTGCCTTTGTCAGACCCACTTCTGACCAGGGCCAAGCCAATCAGCGCCCCTGCGAATTCATGTATTTTAGGGGGGTGCAGGGCATGCCTCGATTGCTCTTTGGCATCGGCCCTGACCAGTGCAGCCCCAGG
>NW_010200571.1:0-1056 GCF_000695765.1 Mesitornis unicolor | reverse complement strand
TTATATTTTATTTTTTATTTTATTTATTTCATTTTATTTATTTCATTCATTTTCCTAAGAGAGAGGGGGCTGCTTTTAAGGGACAGGCCGTACTATTCACACCAAAGGCCAATTTAGGCCACTCGAAGCACCTCACCACGTCTATAGTGTGGAGAAACACGGAGAGATGAGGGTGGTTCAGGACAGCTACATTGGTTTTCTGGTATGGAGGATCTTCACACCATCTTCATCTCTTTCTGTAAGTGAAAGAGTAGAGAACCTTCTGCTTTATTAAAGCCTTCACCTTTTTTTCTAGGCTGATGTCTAAAGATTTCACTTTATTTGGGAGCAGCTGAATTTCCCCTTTAAGAACTGAAGATAGATACACTCCTTTCGTGCTATACCTTAGTTAGGCAGAAAGCAATGGAAATCCAATATACCACAGTGAAAAACAGCTGTAATTGCACCAGTGTTTAACATAAAAACTTCTCGTTTTTTCACCTTTGCACGATTCCAGAGGGGTTCTGGAGAAGGAGGAGGACCCTATTGCCAATTCACAGTGGTGTTTTTTGGGGCATGCAGGGAGATAAGGTGTGATGAGAAACAGGGGCACAACCACCTGGAAATCAGCTCTGCTGGGAGGAAAAGGTTTGTCCTCAAAAGCCAAGGAGGCTTTGAAATGGAGAGTTGTGTCCAGCACGCACAGGCGGTACAGGGGGAGACCCCTTCTCCTGTGGGATCCCTGCCTGAGAGGGTTTTAGGAGGTTTTCTGTGGCAGGGATGGGATCCAGTACTAATGAGACAAATAACTTTCCTTGCTCTCCTTTGCTTTGTGCTCCCAGGCTGTCCCAGGATGAAATACCTGAGCATCACGTAGTGCCTGTGTCACCAGGGCCTGCTCCTCCTGCTGCTGGTAAAGCCTCTGCTCTTACAGCCCATTCAGCAGACACACTGTATGCAGCCTGCTTAATTAACTCATTATTCCACTGTTGTTTTAATTGCAAGAGAATGAAAACCTTGGGTTTTACTCCACTTGGATTTAAAATGCTAAGTTACAGTACTTTTAAATTTTAATTT
>NW_010200570.1:0-9609 GCF_000695765.1 Mesitornis unicolor | reverse complement strand
GTCAGTTGTCTCATCATAGGTGCTGTGTCTGTGCCTACGGGGGTGGAAGCGGACCCAAAACTGACCAACTAGGTATTCCATCCCACATCCCATACTCAGTATAAAAACCGAGAGATCACGAGGATCTCATTCCTCTTTTTCACACTTCTTCCATCTTGGAGCCCTTCCATCTCGGACCCTTCTGTCCGTCTCGATTCTGCAGAGGCCGAGGCCTGAGCAGAATCCTGCTAATTTGTCTGCCGCTGATCCTGATTTGTGTGTTCCTGCATCCTGCTCCCACCTGCTGCTGAGTTTGGTCTGGGACTTTTCCAGTGCCCGGCTCCACAGAGCCTCTGGTGACATATTCATCATTGGGGGGAAGGTGGGGGGAGGATTTTATACTGGTTTTGTATATACTTGTACATATCTGTATATATTTCATTATTTTCCTATCTACAATATTATGCTGTAGTATTAGCATTATTGTTTCATTAAATCTGTTAGTTTATTTTCCAACCCGTAAAGTCTCTCTCTCTTATTCTCTTTTCTCTTTCCTTCTGGGGAGGGCAGAGGGGTTAATAGAGAGCATCTGTCCAGGACTTGGTGGCCAGCCCAGCCCTAAACCACGACACAGACCTAGTTTATTTTGAAAATTACCTACAGTAAACTCATGAAGAAATAACAGTGGTTATCAAAGTTACAGACTTCATACGTAACAGGTATTTTACTAAGCAGCTATGCATTTCCACAGTATGTTGTGAAACATGTAGATGAACATAAATAGTGTATGCAATGAATGGGTTATTTTACCACCAGATCTGAGTAAAGAATAAACCAAAGTAAAATCCTCTCCTCCTGGTGAGGGACTTCCAAAAAAACTAGCTCAGAGTAGGCTACACCAGGACCAGACCTATGGCTGGTCATCATGAAAAACATTATTTGGACTTACTTCTATGAGTGAAAATACATTTTCTTTCTTACCAGAATGTATTAATCCTGGTCTAGAGTAGCTGAAGTGTCCGTGGGATACAAGAAACATGGTTTAAAAAACAGTAAAGAAATGCAGGAATTTTAGAGTAGAATTTCCATATCCTTTGAACTTGAAAAATGTGGCTTTACTGTACTCAAGGATTAATCTTACATGTAAAATAGAGTAAAATCCTATTCCTGCTCTAGTTAATGGCAAAGTTATCTGCTGTCCACAGCATTACATTTTCTTTCAAAATTGATTGTCTTGTGCTCCCTTAATGTGCTGTTAACTATGCAGTTTAGAAAAGTTGTCTGTTTCTCCTGGTAAAAGTAATTAATTATTACTACTATATGCAAATCTCACCTAGGGAGCCAACTAATGGCTTGCTTTAAAGTGAGTTTATGAGGTTAAAGTTGAAAATTCACTGCAGCTCTCACACAGGAATTCATGGCGTTTATGGATTTTCCTGTAGCTGGTTCTTGTACTTCAGGAACACAGTGACAAGCACACTGAAAATAGGATAGGGTTTTTATGGAGCTTTTTTCTACCTTCTCCTTATAATGTTATTGTTCTCTGAACCTCAGAAAGAGCTGTTTGGCACTGTTTGTGGATGAAGTCACAAAACACCTCGTATTCCAGGCAGGAGAGTTACATCTTGAAGTGCTAGTTAATTATGAGTATGCAGAAAAATTGAGAAGATGGCAATTTGGTTGAACTCAATTCTTTGTCTTACAAATAAATGAGCATAATAGAAATATATTTGCATACATAATGTTTTCATTTATGCAATTGGCATTGTAATTGTGACATACTATTTTAAAAATAGAACATGATCTCTCTAAATTAAGGGTTTCTACTTATCAGCACACTGCAGTGTCCAATTTACATAAAAGGAGCCATTTATGCCAATGTCATATTGATTGCTGACAATTTACTTTTTTTCTTGCAGATTATAAATGTAAACATTTGGAATATATATATCAGTTCACTGTAATGTTCTTAACTTGTGTTTTAATGTCATAAATGCACTTGGCAAACTGTTCTCTGAGGAATGCGTATTTATTTTCAGCCAGAAAGAGCAGCTGTGTACACAGGGTGGGCTCGTGCAACATACAGGTGTCTGAGAAAGTCCAAGTTTTGGGGACGGATGATCTGGTGAGAAAAGGACCTGGACCAGGAAGAATATGAGAAGTTGTTAACAAAACATCCTTTTTCCTGATGTCTACTGAGGTCTGGGAGGGAAGGCCAGGGATATCCAGTTTCAATATAGACAATGCTGGCTAGACTACTCAAAGTACGGGCTGAGATTCACGCTTGGATTGTACGTGGGTGAGTGCACAAGTATTGGCAGCACAACACACACTTGAACTGACCAATATTGGCTTGTTTTTAGGAGGTTCTGACACAAAAAAAATAAAAATATTCCAAGCCTACTGAGTCCAGAAGGACTTTCCTTTCAAGGAAAGGGAGCAGGAATTCATCAAATTTCCCCACACAGAAGGCTCTGATCCTGCCCTAGTGGAATGGCATGGCATGGCATGGAATGGCATGGCATGGCATGGCATGGCATGGCATGGCATGGCATGGCATGGCATGGCATGGCATGGCACAGCATGGCATGGACTACTTCGCTTGGAAGGGACTGACCTACAAACATTATCTAGTCCAACTGCCTGACCACATCAGGGCTGACTAAAAGTTAGAACATGTTGTTAAGGGCATTGTCCAAATACTTGTTAAACACTGACAGGTATTTAGTATTGTCCATTTCTCTATGAAGTGTGACCACTCTCTGTTGTCCAGTATTTTACCACTCTCTCTTTAAAGAAATGGTTCCTAATGTCAAGTCTGAACCTCCCCTGATGCAGATTTGAACCATTCCTACACTTCCTATCACTGGAAGGAATGAGGCAGAAGAGTTCAGCACCTCTCTCTCCACTTACCCTCCTCAGGAAGCTGTAGGGAGCAATGAAATCACTCCTTAGCCTCCTTTTCTCCCAGTCCTCAACCACTCCTCACAGGACAGGTATTAGATTTTGAGTTGACAGAAACCTGGTGAAGCAAAAACTGTCTTGAAAGCAGAGCTAATTACTGTGGAGAAAGAGGCAAGTCTCATTCTTCAAATCTAGGTATTTATCTTGAAAAGGGGCACTGAAAATATCTGAGGTGATAGAACTGTGCTGAGGGGACATCCTTGTCAGGTTTCATACTCTGTTCTGCAGAGGAAGGAAGGCTGCAGTAGCTTCTTTACAGCTAAATATGTCCAGCTTGCTTTGGCTCACACCAGCAGACTTGCAAGTCTACCCAGCAAAGCAGCTGAGCCAGGCTTTAAAGGTACTCGAAACTGGGAAAGCAGAGGAAATTATTGGTTTCATTCAGCAACACAAAAAAAAGGAGAACAAAGGGAAAAAAGATTAAGATGGGAAGCTGATAGAACATGCAATATACCGGGATTCAGATTTAGACTTTCTGATTTTCTTCTGAAAAAGTCAGTTCCCAGAGAGAAGATGGAAGATTGTAAAGCGAAAATATCCAAAAAAATGGGAAAATTTTTTCAAGTATGCAGGAGTCATACTTAGATTTTTAATAGGCATGTGAAACAGAATTGTGATTTTCATCCTGTAGCCCAAAGATGCTCTCATTTCCAGGACAATGTACACTGTAGGTTTTTGAGAAAATGTGTGGACTATTTAAACAGAAGCATAAAATACTTGCTATGTTCTATTATGTTCCTATTTACATGGTTCTTACTTATTTTGAAATCAAAGACAAAAATAAGGTAATTAGAATCATTTGTATATGTATATAAATAAAAGGGCAATAAAAATATTGGGGTAATGGATAAAACTGAAGACTTTTTTTGACAAATTATTTAAGTAATTGTTTTCAATAGTGCTTGTATGCTTATAAAAAATGTATCTTGAATGTTAGAAA
Organism: Mesitornis unicolor; assembly: GCF_000695765.1. Classification (NCBI taxonomy): domain Eukaryota; kingdom Metazoa; phylum Chordata; class Aves; order Mesitornithiformes; family Mesitornithidae; genus Mesitornis; species Mesitornis unicolor. The sequence continues at coordinate 5,726 of NW_010200570.1, read as the reverse complement.
CACTGATGCTAGTTTCATGAAACCCTTGAATTTGACAGTTGAATTTTAAAAAATACAAATGTGTACTCATCACAGATATACAATGCCTGCTTAGGACTGTAACTGTGGTTCCTAGGCCGTTAAAAAATATTGAGCTTTGGAAGTAACTTCTGTTGTTCTGATAAAGTTTGCACATGTTGCTTACCTAAATTAACACATCAAGGATTCTGCAATGAAAATTAAAATGTAATTTCACCACCTTAGTTCACTTGTTGGCTTTTTTTTTTTAAATGGGTTTTATACTTAAACTTTTTCTTTTTAGTGGTCAATTCTCACATATGTTTGTACAATTTCTAATGGCTATACTTTTCTGGAACTTCTATTATTTAAAAATCTTATTTCAGGATCAGCTTATTCTTATTTGCTAAATAGTTACAGTGTTTTATTTTATCTGTCCAGGTTTTGGGAAATAGTAATTTGAAAGATGACACAACTTTGGTTTCCCAAAAAGACAAAGACCTATTTTTGAGAAGTTTTAGCTATTCAGAAAAACTCTCCAGCATCTTTCTCAAATCACTCTGTAGTTATTGTTCAAGGCATACCAAGACTGGTGGGTCTAAGATCTCAGCTTAGAACCTATGTTAAGATATAAAGAATGGTCTTCAGCCCCATCAGTCCCAGTGCATGTAACCTATAGAAAAAGATAGTGCAAGAAACTGTATCTTGAACTAAAGCCCACTAGTGTTTCTGGAGAACCTTGGTCAGCATACATCAAACCTGGAATTTTGTGACATGTACCAGACTTGACATGCTACCTGGAGCATTCCTATGTCGGGCTAAAATGAATATTTAGAACTTGTTCACAGTGTTCACTAAAAGCCAAAACAGAGTGTCAGAACGGCTGGTAGCTGAGCATGCCTGACACTGGGGTACATTTGCAACAGTAGAGCTACTAGGAGAGCAAGATTTCATCACAGAAGAACAAGGCATATGTGTAAAGAGAGCAATCACGAGAACTAGCCAAGATGGTGCTAAGGAGCAGAGGATAACAGCCCTGTGGCTTCAGCATTGGAGCCAAGCTTCAGGAGTTAAAGATCAGGCTGAAACAGATGCCTAACCTCTGAGAACTGCCCTTGTCAGGCTTTTCACATCCTTGGCTGAAATGAGGGAATAGTGATCACTGACCAGAGGATGAACATTTGACTGATCTACCTTGATGATACCTATCTTAATACTGTCAAGAATCTCTGACTGCAGGTATTCACTTTGTTGAGTTCTGAGACTCAGTACAGATTTTTTAATTTACTGATTTTTATTAATTTAGCATTTAAACAGCATTTATCTTCTTCCCAAAGTCACTGTGTCGTAAAATCACTCATGGTCATACTTATAATAAATCATATTGATCCTTTTCCCAGTGAGTTGAAAATAATGAATATTTGTGCCTATACTTGCAGTTCACTTCTGTTTATAGTCTCTTCTCAATCCAAAATCATATGTGAAACAAGTCATTGCAGTCCTTGTAGTGCCTGTTTGATGATCTCCACTTATTTTCCCCATCATTGCTGCTTAGTGCCATATTTAGAACCTCATCACTTTTAAAACTTCCCGATTGTCACATTTCCAAGGAAAGTATAAACATAAAGAAAACCATTCAAATATTAGAAACAGATGTGCTCCAATCAGTGGAAATTCACCCACAAGCTGCAATCGGAGCTTCTTGAACTAAGTGGCATGATGAGAGAAGGATACTTGAGATTCTTGGGTAGCTTGCCTGACAGTATGAATTTTTAAATGAATTTTTTAAAAAGGAAGGCAAAAAAAGAAAAAGTAACATCAGGTTCAGTCACCCATCCTCATGCCCCATTGCAGAGCATGTTAGTCACATGTTCCCCAGGTGAGTATGACAGTAAAAGAAAATTAACTCTTGTCATTTAGTATCCTTGCTTTACCTCACATTTGAAGCTAGATTGAACAACTAGAGCAGCAGATGCTGTTTCTACTGCTATTGAAAATAAAAGCTGTGTTGAAATTAAAGTGAGAGGAAACTATAAGTTAATGGGATTATGCTTCCATGTGCATAAAAAATACATGGAATTAGCCTAGTTCTGAGTATTTATATCTTCTTGTTAGAAGCTAACATACAGTATTAATGCAGAAGACTCAGGTCAGTTCAGGCTTCACAACATTAGCAAGGAAAGGCATCCTAGGGGATGAAGAAAGTATTTCCAGGGGATTCATATCCTTATATTTCATACTTCTGATGAAAAAAAAGGAGATGTACACACTCAGAGATTCTACTTTTGCTCCTAATTACAGGGAAGGCAGTAAATTAATAGGAACGAGGAAGGAGGAAATATATGAAGGAGGCTCATTTAGCCACATAATATTCATAGTTTAAAAAATAAACAAAAAAGACCCCAAAACACACAGAAACAATGGGCCCAGAAGTTTGTACACTGAAATCTGGTCCTGCAGACAACCCATGCCACATATCAAAATATCTGTTAAATGTGTATACTGCCTCATGAACAGAACATGAATTACTTGTGTATTGAGAAGTTTTATTAGTAAGTGGTGGTGTGGAAATATCTCTCAAGAGCAGCATAAAAACAAAACTCATTTAATGACATGACAGTTAGAAACAGTGAACTTTAGTCAGTTCTAATTTATGTGAATTTTATAAAGGAAATAGTCTGAGATTAATTATCATTTTTAAAGCAGGGAAACAACTTGTAGAAATATTTCATTATATATTCTGTCTGAATTAATTTAAACCTGTCTTGGTTTCTGATAGGTTTTTTTAGCTTGTTTCTCACTGTTTATGTATGTCTTCCATTAGATCTATAAGCACGCACCAGCTGTCAAGTAAAGGCACCCTAGCCTGTCTAAAAAATGGTTGTAAAAATATCAGAGAAGTAAAAATATACTCTTACAATTCTTACATCCTTCTTGATGCAAAAGTCTGAAAAAATAGGAAAATCTGGTCATTCAAAAAATAATCAGTGAAGAGATCATGTTTCCGTCAGGACTACATTTTTGGTCCTTTTTCAGAAAATTGGCAGAAAAAAGATCACAGCGGACCCAAGGAAGTAAAGTAGAATTCTGAAACTACTAACATATCACTGGTTTTGAATAGTTTAGCAGTCTGTTTACACTTGATTTATTGACATCTATCACAATGATGTTGAGGCAAATTTCACTGTGTGTGTTACTCACTGCAGATACAATTTTACACCACCAGGCAGCAAATCTGGCTGCAGGACGGTATATGTCCTAGTGCAAAAGTCTTTGCTTATTGGGTTGATAACATGTATATAGAAGAACGGACATTAGCTGCCATAAATCAGAATATAGTTGCAAATGTATATATATCTTAATTCATAGATCACAATTCGGTGAAATCTTTCCATTTTCTGCCCTGAGTATTACTCAAGGACAAATATACCTCTGTAGAATAAAGTACAAAAAAAATTAAAATACCCTAACTTTGAGAATGGCCTTGTTCATCTCTTTTTTGTTGTTTTCTAGAAAGACAATGTCAATGATGAGCTGATATTATGTAATTTCTCCCCCAGTAGAACTGAAGAGTCTACATTTCTGGAAAGTAATAGAATTATGTCATTGTTGGATAACTGTAACTTCAGTTCAGAGACATAATTAAGCCTCTTACTCTACGGTTGATATATCTTTGAGTCAGTAGAAAGACCCCCTGTTTCCAGGATAATGCTGCACTTCAAAATCTGTTTATGAGTAAAAAGTATATATGCAGAAACAAATACATCAAAAGATAGTTTCCAGTGTTTGCAAAGTAGGGATTCAAATTCTTTCAGACTTTACCTGCACTGTTTCTGCATTTTACAGGCACTGAGAGATCAGATTTCCTTTGCATAAAAGGTCATTATAAGTCCATTAAACAACTCTCATACAAAAGCTGTTTTACTTCATCATGCCTGATGACCTCAATATATTTGTTGATAGTTCAGGCTGCTACATTTGTCAAGAAAAAATCCACCTACAATATGACTGCATATCTTTGTAGCTTAACAAGGTTGTGTTTGTATGCAATTACTGTAAAAGCTAAAAAAGGAATTAATTATCTACATATCTAATACATATAATAATCCAGCTTAAGGTAATTTCTTTGTTTAGGCAGTTGTCATGTCCTGACTCAGATGTAAGAAAAGAGCACCTAAAGTTCTACAAATCCATTTGGGCTAAATTAGGGTGCAACAACACCAATCAATCAATTAAATATTTAAATGTAAACAATTTTAACTTGGTAAATGTAAAAGTGATTGACAATGTGGGTTCTTAGTAGATATCTTTTGTAAGAGGGAGGAAAAGAGAACAGAGTGATAGGAACAAGATAAGGAAAGAGAGTACCACCCTTGGAACTCATGTCAACTCCTTAATGATGATGATAGGCAGGGAAATGCTCCAATCATGGTTGTGCACTTGGCTCCCTGAGTCAGTGCCTTTTATACAGTTTACTGTGCAGGTGTCATCGTGTGTGTGTGGGGTGACTGAGAGCCCCTTCCCCAAATTAACTTTGTATGACCATTGGCCATACATGGTCTTGCCTGTGCATTCTGGACAGGCAGACTCCTCTGCTTCCAGCACTTCATTGCTCAACAGAACTTGTCTTTTGTTATGCAGAACCTGTCTTGCCACAGTGTTCAAGAAATCATTAGCTCTTTCAGTCTCTCACAGTAGTTATTCTATTACCCACTGAGGAAAGAGAGTTGTCCCGAGCAAACTCTCCAGTTTACAGTGAGTGTGACATTTATGGTACCGAATATTCCTGTTGGCTGGCTTGGGTCAGCTACCTTGGCTTTTGCCGCTCCTAGCTTCTGCATCTGGCTAACTCAAAACTGCTAAAGAACCTGATCACTACAACAACCTGCATACTAGGGCTGGCCAAAACTGAAACAAAGTGTCTTATCAACTTTGTTCCCACTGAGTGCAGCAGTCTTCTCAAAAATGCAGGTTTCCTGAAAAGAAAATTGATTGTATGACTCTATCACAGCGAAGCCAGGACACCAGACTTGAAATATAAATACTGTAAATTCTCTAATACTGTCTAACTCTGCTCCTCTGTTTTCTGTCAAAATTCTGCTAATCTTTCTTCTTTTTTTTCCCCAAAGATTCAGACTATATTTCCTGAATTATTTTTCTAAATTTTGTTACAGAATCACAGAATTATTGAGGCTAGAAAAGACCTCTGAGATCATCAAGTCCAGCCTATGACCTAACACTACCACATAGGCTAGACCATGGCACTAAGTGCCACATCCATCCTTTTCTTAAACACCTCCAGGGATGGTGACTTCACCATCTCCCTGGCCAGTTCATTCCAATGTCTGATCACCCCTCCATGAGAAAGTGCTTTCTAATATCCAGCCTAAACCTCCCTTGGTGCAGCTTCAGGCTATGCCCTCTCATCTTGTCACTAGTTGTGTGGGAGAAGAGCCTGACCCCCACCTGACTACAACCCCCCTCCAGGTAATTGTGGAGAGTGATAAGGTCCCCCTGAGACTCCTCTTCTCCAGGCTAAACAACCCCAGCCCCCTTAGCCTCTCATTATAAGGTTTTCCCTCTAGTCCCTTCATCAGCCTTGTTGCTCTCCTCTGGACCTGCTCCAGCACCTCAATATCCTTCTTCAAGTGAGGGGCTCAGAACTGTACACAGTACTCGAGGTGAGGCCTCAGCAGTGCTGAGTACAAGGGAAGAATTACATCCCTAGT
>NW_010200569.1:484-2153 GCF_000695765.1 Mesitornis unicolor | reverse complement strand
GGCTGGATTCCCCCTCCCACCGCTTTTTAGAATTTTATTGCTATTTTTTAAAATCCTTTTTCTCTGCCCACGGGGGATTCTTGAAGGGATCCAAACTGAAGTGCAAAAATCCCCTCCGAGAGTGTCGTGCGCGCTGGTCACTGCTCCGAAAAAGCCCCCGTGCAGGGGCCCGGGTGCCCACAACGGGTGCTGCCGGTGGCTCCTACCCCAGCGCTGCATCACCCCCGGCTTTCCCTGCTCCACCTTCGGGATGTGCAGCCCTGGCCAGGGTTCCTGCGTCCCGGGAGACTGCGACTTGTTTTAATTGTTACTTTTACAATGGTATTTTCCAAAAGTTTTTTTCCTTGTCTTGTTTGCTTCTTACTTAACAAGCTCTAAAACCAAGCAAGGAGATTTTTAGTGGTTATTTTAATCTGCTTTCTAATTTCCCTTGTTATCTGCATGTTTGCATGCTCGATGCTGCTCACCGGTGCAAACTTTTTTTGCTGGGCGGCATCCGAGTGTCCTTCGCTGTCCCCGGCTCTGGGATGAGCCACGTTTTACTGTGTGGGGTATTCGGTCGTGTCTGCCCATACCAAACTCACAACTTCTCGGGGAAGCGATGCTCCTGCTGTGGTTTGGGACTCTCCAAGAGTTTGCAAAGAGAGGGGAGAGTTTTGAAGGAAATAATCTCATTTGTGGTTTCTTTGTAAGCAACAAACAAAGCTGGAAATGGGCATCGTTGTTTGTTGCGGTGAGAAGGTTGCATTTGTAGGACAAACAGGGGACTAATGTTTGGCAAAGGCATTTAAAGTGAGGCAGAAGGATTCTGGTTTGCCTGCTTATTGATATCCATAGTGGTCCATGTCTTTTAAGTCGCTGTAGTTGGTATTTTAATGCACTTTTGCAACATGGTTTAGCCCTCTTTTGCCACTTTTGTAGTTAACTTTCTGGTTGCTCCAATTGGTGTATGGGCAGTGGGGATGCAAGCCTGACAACAGGCTGAAAACTTCTAAAGAAAATATATTAACTATGGATTTTGATTTTTTTTTTTTCCCCTTCTTATTAAAAAAAAAATAATAAATCCATCCCAAACCAGTTTGTTAAGCGAAAATGAGAAACGTCCCTTTGTGGAAGAAGCTGAGCGGCTCAGGGTCCAGCACAAAAAGGATCACCCGGATTATAAATACCAGCCACGGCGGAGGAAAAGCGTCAAAGCTGGGCAGAGCGACTCCGACTCCGGCGCTGAGCTGAGCCACCACGCCAGCACGCAGATCTACAAAGCGGACAGCGGGCTGGGGGGCATGGCCGACTCCCACCATCATGGCGATCACACAGGTAAAGGACCCTCAGGGGCAAAAATAACCCCAAAAATCTGCAGGTCCTGGGTGCGTTGGTTTAGGACCTGAACCTGCTGGTGGGCACGGGCTCATCCGCCCCCCAGATGAGCATCAGTGGGGTTGGGGCCAGCCAAAAGCAGGAATCATTGCCCCGAAAAGTGTGGCTTTGCATTAGGTTGTGAATGTGGCCATGGTTTTCATTAGCAAATGCTTACAGAGCTGACTGGGATAGGAAATCCCCAAAGCGCAGGGATCCGGGTTTCCTGACTGGCCCGGGGAGCGGGAAGAATTATTCAGGAGCTAATAAGGGTTAATAATGCGTTCCCTATGCGAAGGGTGCCTGGGGGAGC
>NW_010200569.1:0-453 GCF_000695765.1 Mesitornis unicolor | reverse complement strand
GTTGGGGGAGCGGGTCCCGGAGATGAGGTTTCCCCCCGCGCTCCCCGCTTCTCGGCGACGCTGCGAATTGGCACGGGGCGCGTGTTGACAGATTCCAGGAGGATTGCGAACGTCCTGCAGCTTCAGACGCGTCTGCTCTCCCGCCCGGCCTGGCTGGGGATCCCGGGACGGCTCCTCTGCCTCCGCGGGAGCTGCACTGGTTTGGGCTGCCCATGGGGAGAGGCCGAGCGGGTCCCTCTGAACCCACCCCTGGTCCCGCTTTCCAGGCAATGGGGATTTTTTTGTGGCCGGGGGTGTCCCTCCATGTCCCAGAGCGACCCTGATGGGCGCAGCTCCCCGGCTTCTCCTCCCTGCTGCAAACTATCGCCCGTGTGGGTGGTTTTACCCCTGGCATGGTCGCTTAGGGACATCAGCTACCTCCAACCATAGCTTTAAATCCCCTTTCCCCTTTTG
>NW_010200568.1:148253-155947 GCF_000695765.1 Mesitornis unicolor | reverse complement strand
TGTGATTCTGTGATTCTGTGACATGGACTTCAACCATGGAAAAGCTGTGAGGAGCTGGGCTGCGCTGGCTCCCATTCCAGGCAATGAGAATCAAGACTTGGCATCTGAGGGCATGTATCTTAAAATCAATATTACCTCTGCTGGAGGCAGTGTTTGTAGAAGGATGAAGTTATTGGTGGAGTCATAAACATTTATTTACAGAGGGAGAGAGTGTCACTGATTTGCATTTCCTCCTTTTGATGCTTTCTAATTCACAGTGCTCTCTCCCATTTCTTAGTCATCAGAGTTACATATGCACATACACAAAAAAAACCCAGAAAAACATTTGAGAAACCAAGAAACTCGATACCCAAATAGAAATGAGATTTTTTTTTAATCAGTTAAAAAATTACATCTAAGTCACATGTTCACTCCACTCAATAGCTCATAAAATGGGCAACAAACTCAACAGAATCTGAAGTACTGGATGAATGAGAAAGGGCACCACTGGGAGATCACAGAATCACAGAATCACAGAATCACAGAATCACAGAATCACAGAATTGCTCGGTTGGAAAAGCCCTCTGAGATCATCACGTCCAACCGTTCCTGTCTACCCACTAAACCATATCCTTAAGTACCCCGTCTACCCGCTCTTTAAACACATCCAGGGATGGTGACTCCACCACCTCCCTGGGCAGCCTGTTCCAGCTAAATGGGAAGATACTCAACTGCAGGGGCTCAAGCCTTAGGGATTTACTGACTAGGGTTCAGTGTGAGCCTTGCATGTGTCATAGGCAAAAGCCCAAAGAACAGATTTTGGTGGAGCCGCTGAAGGGTGGGTGGATCCAGGTCACATTATTCTGCTCATCTTGGAGTAAACATGGAGATTTCAACCCCTGGCCCCCAGTGTATTGCTCCATGGTCAGTTTGGATGTCTGCCTGTGAGATGATCCTGGCTGGGACAGGGCCACTACCAATAACAAAAATGCAGGCATCGACATGGATCATGGCCTTCCTTTACCTTTGTTTTTTACTTCCTTTCCTTCTTTTTTTTTTCTGAATACACATAATTTAAAGCATAAGGTCCCATTATTGTCTGGAGGTGCACACTTTTATTGATGTCAGGTTCTCTATTCTTTCAGCTCAGACCTCCTACAAATGCTGTGTTCCCATATCAGCAGTCAGGTCAGGCAGAACTTAACACTTGCACTGTTTTAATTTTTGTCTTGGAAATCCAAGGGTTTTCAGCAAAGGGGTGTTTCTAGGAATTCTAAAAGTTCACTTTTGAAAGCTAAACCCCACTTTGCTCACTAGGGCTTAAGATCAGTTCCTTTGAGTTGACAATTTACTCTTTCAACTTGTAACCTAAGATCCTTCTTTCACCGCTCTGGGTCACTCCAAGATAAATTAAGATTTCTCCTCTGCTAAGAAAGCCCCAGTTCTACCAGCACAAATATTGCTAAAGAATAGGGGATAAAGGGGGATCTGATTCATCTCTTAACAAAATATGTAAGTGAAGAAATAACACCACCGAAATTAATAGACTTAACAGAAGAAATGCGTCAAAGTTTCTCTATCATTTTGTGGTTATGCAGATAAACCTACAGCCACATTTAATCTTTTCAGAAAGGTCAGTTAAATGATTCCCAATCTCTAGTTTCACGTGACACTGCAGCTTCCTCCTTCCAGCTCTGAGGAGAAGCAGAGGTGCTGAAATACAGAAAGATAGGATATCCTCTTTAGGTCACTTTTCCTACTGGAAAGAGGAAATAATGGAAATCTTGTAAGAAGTCCTGTTCTCATGAGACTTTCAGCTTCTTTCTTCAGACCAAATGGTCCTGGCTGGTTCAGATAAGGTTACTTTGGCTATTTACCCATTGTAAAGTAAATTATCAAAAGTCTTCAGGCTTGTCCATCATTAACAAAGGTTGAAAAATCCACCCTCTTTCCCATGACAGGGTTAAGAAAACAATGTTAAAATCTATTTCAGGATGCAAGAGATGGACTTGCCAAAATGCCAAAAGCATTCTAGTAAAAAGATATTAAGTTTCTCTGCAGCTCTTCTACCTGTGCATGCATTTCCTTCAGAAGCTGTAGAAGTTATGGGAAAAATGCTTTGGGCACAGATCTATTGGGTAAGACATCCTGAAATCTTTAACAAACAGGTCACTTTTTCTGATCTGATTTTTTTTCTTACTTGTTATCTCTATTTAAATTGTACCTGGCAGAATGCTGAGGGCAGTGCTTCATCTTGCCCTCATGGACTGTGGCCCCCCTTATGAAGCCATGAACCCCCAGTCTTGCTGATGGGCAATCCTACTGCCAAAGGAGAAAATCTCCGCTCGAGGCAAGATAATTCACCAGGATCCTCTCACACCCTTCCAGAGGGCCCATCCTGTGTCTTCAACTGCACATTACACCAGGCTGAGCTTTTACACCAAGTCTCTACACCAAACCTGAGCTCCCCTAGCACTGCCGATAGCAGAGGCCCATGGAAATACCAGCACAAGATTTGTTGCTTCATTTGGCGATTTTTCACTGCTCTACTGTACCTCCCTTCTCAGAAACTCTTTGTTTATTGTGTGCCCTCCTAATCCTGGCACTGTCAAAGCCTGGTCCATTAAGCCAGCATTATTATGATTTATTAGCTGTGCATGGCTGACATAGTGTTATGACAGTTGGGATGAGATTAGGTTGCGGGTCAACCTGCTCCTTAGACTGGAACATTTTGAGGTCTCTTTGGATCTAAGCATGAGTTTTAAACCAAGGAAGTCCCAGAGGAGAAAGGAAGGAAGGAAGGTATGCGGTGCTTCTCCAGCCTACACTCATGACACCTCTGATAAATGGCAAGAGAAAACTACTTGTTAGAAAGCAGAGGTGGAAAAATAAAGGTATTTGATGAAGGTAGAGGAACAGTGCTCCTTCTTTCAAAACCAGAAGCTCCCAGACTGAGAGAAAACACACTCATATTTTCCAGTCCATGCCTAATTTCAGATGTAATTTATGAGATCAAAACACCTTGGTGATCAAGAGTAGGTACTTCTTGAATGTTTCTCATTTTTTTTTCCACTTCGTTGAAAACAGTTGGGTAGACGTTCAATCGGACTCCTTTAACACGCCAGAAATCCCAGCTATATGTATCAGAGCTTTCTTTAAATTAGAACAAAAATGTTCTTGGTTTGGCAACTTCTGAGCACTTTCTTCTATTTTGTCAAGTAATTATCTTTTTGTTTGTCCAGGGGAATATCTAATAACTCCCCGTTCACGGAAGGGCACTGACCTCTGAATGAACCAAAAATTGCCCATGCAATAATTCCAACAATATGCTTAATATCTGATTTGGAGGCCCCTTCAGATCCGACACGTTACATCACTTTGCACCAGGACAAAGCGGAGCGAGACAAAGCTTTGACCCTTTCCCAACAGGAGAATCGAGCGTTTGCTGGGCAGGAGGAAGGAGGTTGACGTGTCTCCCCCATCAGTCATCCAGATCCACTGGTGTTCAACACACACATCCAGTAAATTGTTTCAATCAAGTTGCGGTCAGGAGAAGTATGCTCCGTGTAATTCACTGCAGCCTCCTGCCTGCAGACTCCACTGTTTATAGCATGGCCTTAATTGCTTTTTTTCCCTTTTTTTTTTTCTTTTTGCTCAACTGAATTCATTTGGAAGCACAATATAAGTTAATGATAAAATCCTTCACTAAACCACTGATAGCTAAGTGTTGCCTGACTGGGACAGACAAATAGCTCATTTAGTCTGGAATTCTTTATGCTTCTATAAGGTCTGTAATATGTCTAAATTGTGCTATAATATAGCGCAGAGATAAATTATTTCATGGCAAAAGCTGATGTATTAAACCCTTCCAAAATGCAACAGAGTGTAGCAGGCAAAATGATTAAAATAACTGGGTTCTCTTCCAAGCTGAAAAGCTGAATTTCTGCGTAACCAGCACTGGTCACAGCCTCAGCGATCCTCAGTTCCTTCCTCCTCTTCTGTCTGTCATCTCCATGGCATTGCTCTGCTTCCTGCCTCTGAAGAATAAGCTACAACCTTATTCTTAGTGCATATTTTTATTATCACCTAAATATTGTGGCCTTGATCTCAGTAATGATTTCAGATGGTCTTGTAATAATTAACTAAAAATAGCTTGAGTGATATTTTCACTTCCATATGACCTAAATCCTTCTGCCTAATCTTTCAAATCTACCTGTTTTGGTTATATCCCAAGGCAGTGAGTGCCACAGATTAACTATATACAACATGGTACTTTTTACACAGATTTTAAGGTGTTTCCCTGAAAGGCAATGATATTTTTTTTTTGTTAATGGGTAAGCAGTCTCATTAGTACCAGGTGATTCATTTAAAGCACAATTACACAGGGAATTCAGCTAATTGATTGGATAACCCTAGATTCATTTGTAAAAACACAATCCTCAAACCTGAAGTGCTTGGACTTAGTGGTAGTCATGTACCGAGAAGTTTACTTTGAAAGCAAACGTTTAGGTTAATGGGATCCATATGATATGAATTCCTAATAACTTTACCATGGGTGGGCTTATCGAACTGCTTATCATAACAGAAGTCGGGCCATTTCAAAGGATCTTTCTTCTGAGACTTTCTGAAGACTTTTCTTTCACCCTAGATCTATAGAAAATTCCACTAACTCTCCATTGAAAAAATATTTGAGCTCCTTCTTATGCCATGATTCAAAGGGATTATTTTCAAAATGTGTATTTTTTAACCCTTTGCCTGCCGGACAAGGCATTTAATAGAGATGTGGGATTCTTTGAGGGGGGACGAGTGCTTGCGATGCTGCTGCTCTGTGGTCCAGGAGGTCAAGTTTATGTATAAAAGTGGCTGGGGGCTTGGACTAAAGATGTTACACTTGCTTGTAAACTAGAAGAAGAACTCGAGGGTAATTTGGGCTCATTCAAACCCAGGCAAGTCAATGCACATCTTTCAGCTGACCTCTGTGGGTTTTGAATCAGACCCACAGAGAGATTCTAAACACTATTTCTAATTACAGAGAGGAACAAATGAGGACAAACATCCTCTGAAAAGGCATTGAAATATTTCTCTGTCAAAGGACCGAGCTACCTGCACAGTCTGAAGACAATTTTTTCTATGGAGAACTAAATCCTTTTAGAAACAAGCAGAGAAGCTGCTGCTACAGTAACTAACATTTCTTAATTTATTTATAAAAAATTTTAAATGAAAACCATGTTACCTTTGCCAGAAAACATGTTACTGGAAACTCAAGTCTTCCCTCTCCTTCCTAAATTATACTAACATTGATTGCATATTTTTTCCCCCAGTGGAACTTTTTAAAAATATAGAAAACTATAGAAGTAGTTTTAAAGAGCTAAACATGGCAGCAGAGTTTTATATAAATATATGTGTATGTGCACAGAGAATATATGTGTATGTGCAAAGAGAAATCCAGTATCTTGATAATCTCTGTGAAAGAACAAGGTGTCAGCATCATGGCAGGTTTGAAAATTGCCATGAAGTTCATTGAAGACGGCACAATAATACCGTCATTATATCTTCAGTATTTAATTAAAACAAAAACTGAATCACTCAACAGATGAGGGCGACATAAAATATAATCGTATGGATAAGATTCCTGCTGGGATAGCTGCATGAACTGAAAAAAAAGAGAAAAGCTAGATCCGCTAACTGTAGTCATACTTGGCATTGACCTGTGGGGACATTAAAGTGATCTACAAATATGTGAAAAAAAAGTGATCAAGAGTCATTATTTAAGATGACAAAATAAAGAGGGAACGAGAGAATGAGAATGGTCCAGTGTAAAGGAGAAGCCAAAGGTTATGTTTCAAGAACTCCAGAGAAAGAGTCACTTGCTTGCAAGAGGCTTTCCAGTCGCACACACTGCTGTAACCATTTATGATAAATCATACTAAACACCAATCCTGGGCAAGATTTTGACACGACCTGAAACAAAGCTCTGTGATTCTATGAAAATAAGTAAATAAATAAAGCTGACCACTACTTTGAGTGTAAAATGTGAAATAGAAATTAAAAACATAATTCTAAGTTAAGCAACCTATAAAATTTTCTAGTAACCACCGTCATCCTTGTCTGCAGTATTTGGTCATGCCCTCAAAGGCTGTATAATGTTTTTTAAGTCCTTAATCATCTGCTCTACACAACCAAGGACTAAAATGGCTCAGTTTCACTGCTGTGAATGCTACCTGTCTGCAGTATTATTGCAAGGAGGTGGATTTGTGACTGCTGTGTGCCACTGCAGCCGTATGAGGAGCCATACAGGGTGATGAGAAGCCAGTGCAGGAGTCCGGCATGTTGATGTACCAAGTTTCCAAACACTAACTAATGCAGAAAGGAAGTTGACACTGGAAAATCTTGTTCTTGACTGTGGTAGGACTCCCCAACACTTCATACTGCTATCAATTAGCTCACTACAGACACTGGTCTCCTCAGAGGAGAAGGGCAGGTTGGGCATGGCTCGGAGGTGGGCATGTCACGGGAAAAGATTGAGGTTTGTTGGCAGAGAAGTGTGGAAGATGCCTGGAGGTTGCTTGTCAACACTTTGCCTGGCACAGACCAGGTGCATTAAATCATGGGATGCAAACCCACACGTGGATATACATGGACAGGAAAACAAAATGTTGGATGCTCTGCAGCTATGTCCAGCACCAGGTTTCTTCTCTCTTCTTGGGGGATGAAGACAACCCATTGAACCTTTCCACCCAGAAGATCCAAGCCTTTCAAAAAAACCAAACAGCTAAGGATTTCAAAATTCCCAGAGAGTGAATTATCCATGAATCTTGCCTCTAGGAGGCTTCAGAATTAACCAAAAATGGTTAGAAGCTGTGATCTCTCATCACTGGGCTGTAAGATTATTGTGTTAGAGGCTTAACGGGCTTGAAAAAGCCGGGCTGGAGCAGCAGTGAAAGAGAGAACAGTGTTTATTGAGTAATAAAAGAAACATTATGTTTCATTGCTCAGCCAAACTGCCCTACAGAAGCAAATCCCCATGCCTTATAATATGGGGTGTAATAAATACTAATACTGTAAAGGGGTTTGTTGGAAAGAACCAGCAGGACCCTATCAGGGTGTAATCAAGCCTCCCGTTAAATTAGCGTCTCGCTTGTGCTCGCTGCTTTATTGTCTGACGGGAGCGACCGCCTGGAGGTTTGAACGCTGACTCCGGTGGGGTTCACCTCCTGCACAGCTGCACTTTGGTTACCCTCTCTCGGGGACATCTCTCCAAGGCCAAGGGTTAGGTTTCCTTCCAAGGATTAAGCGGTAGGCTCATGTCAACAAGGTGGTCGTGGAGATAGAGGCAGAGCAGGAAGGACATGTGAGGCCAATGGAGAGATAGCCAACTATTTCAAGGCAGCAGATTAATCCTGATAATACTGCGTTGGGCCATTTTTTTTCCCCTGGTTGGGTCAAGTTCCCCCTGCAACCACAAAGCCTGCCATTAATAAAATTAGAAAACTCAATCATAATTTCCAACCTCCTTGCCCTTTTCAGAGGCGAAAAGATAAATTGAATATAAAATGAAAGCCTTGCCTTTTCTGCCTTTGTAAACCTCTTCTCGCTTTTTCACTTTCCTCCCCATAATTCTGCATTGCTGACCTTCTTCCAGTTGCAATGGTCTCGCAACATATGGACCTCATTGTCCCATAAAGTGAGGAGGGCATGGGGACACCTTTCCCGTT
>NW_010200568.1:145269-148222 GCF_000695765.1 Mesitornis unicolor | reverse complement strand
TTCCCTACGCAGGCTGGGGTCCATTACCCACTTCTCTACCTGGGCTGGGCTGCAGCAACATTTCATCTTGAATCTTTGTCTGATATTACGATTATTATCATCAGTTAAGCTGCCTTCCAGTGTTTCTCTGGAACAAAAAGGGGCCTTTTTTTCTCTTAACTGAATTTTTTGGCTAAAATTCGTATTTCTGCTAAGATGATTTAGTTACCGGATTCTGTAAGGAAGGAGCAGTTGAAAACCAAGAGAGAGAAAAATATCAATATATCTGAAGATGCTTTAATTTTCAGAAACCAGAAGTAACTGAAGAACAGTTTTTAAAAATTGGAAAAGTGTTAGGTTTGGGGTTTCTGTCAGTAAACAAGAATGTGGAATGACAACATTTCTGTGGAAATTCAGGGTTTTTCAGTTGCTTACAAAAATCACTGGAGAGCTACCGCACTTCAACCACCTCTTTTTCATTTTCTTCTGGTCATATAACACCAGGTTTCCATTTGCTGGAAATAAATGAGGAAGCCATGGGGTATCCCTGCTCTTTTTATTCCCGCAAATAATCCCATTAAAGTCCACAGGAGTTCTCGTATCCAGTGGGCAGGTTCTGACCCCAATTGTTTTAACAGTTCTTTTTATTCACACCTCATATTCTAGCTAAAAAATCTTATAGGGCTTGACAGAAGGTTTAAAATCACGAGTCTGCCCAATGACGGAATTGGTATTATGTATGTGTGCTGCTCGGTCGACTTAGCTCAGGTAAAATAGAGGAGAAAATAATATAAGAAGGAAAAAAGTGTTGAGGGTAAACAGATGACAGAAGTCTGGTGAGTCAGGCTGATACAGTCATACTCTTCCTGAAAAACCATAATGAATCCTTTTCTTCCCTCTGTGCCTCAGTTTCCTCACCTGTAAAATAAGATTTATTGAACTTCAGGGGATCAAATATAAGAGAAATGACTGCATTTTTCTTCAAATAAATTGAAAATCAGTCCTTTTTGGTAAAAGTATTATCTTTTCATCCTACTACCCTACTGCTACTCAGTGTCCTTCCCTTGGCAGTGCGATGAATGATGCTACCTTCACAGTCACAAATGCTGAAATTAAAGCAGAGGTAATTGATTCAAAGCAAACGAGCTCTGTGCATGCTCACACAGTCCTATGCTTCTCTTCAGAGTTACACTTGATGCAGAGTCAAAAACAGATTTCTGAAATAATTTCATTTTAATCAAATTTCTTCAGAGCTGCTGAAAACCTTTTCCTCACTGTAACATACCCCATTGCCAAAAGGATTTTCGCTCTTTATAGGCTGAATTCAAAAGCAACAATTAATGAACTCTTTTTCTTTTAAGCACTATTTATTTATTTATATGATATCAGCAGCATATGCAGAGTAAGGTAGTCCATTCCAACAATCTTCTTCCTCGTGCCTAAAACCTTAGAGTAGCCAACCTGATTTTATTTCAGCCCTGAAGGAAACAAAAGTCACCTCTAAGTTCAGACTAAACACGAGAAATTGTAGCCAGAAAGGAAATTTTTTTGAGAAAGTTATGTGGGAAGATATAAAAACAGTGGGTTAGAAAGGAATGACTCTTTCAACTTGAGTTTATTGTGTTTACAGTATTACTCAAGTTCTGAGGAAACTAATAACCATCACAAATCTCACCAGCATCCCATATTTTAGGGCTTGAGTTTTCTACATTTTCTGCTGGTTTAAAGCCTCACAACAAAGAAGGTTCTTGATAAAACAAGCTCTAATGTTAAAACTACTATGACATATAAAGATATATAGCCTCACTCTTGGGCAACCAAAGTCTCCACTGCAACTTTAGCGACAAATTTCTTCCCCTCCCTACAAACCCTGCTGCATCCCATAATAGCCTCTATGTTTCCAAAGTAGGCCTCCACATCTGCAATATATTATGTGCATAATTTGCACTTAATTACCAACCACATTGATTAAATCATTGCACAACAATTAAACTTAATTAGGGTTTTTTTCGCAGTGCCTTCACTATTTAACCAAGTGTCTTAGCAGCTCTAATTGAAATGATGTTTGGCTTGAAGTGTGATCACCGCTTCTTTCCAATTTCAGGTGATGGTAAAGCTGGGAATTAACAAATATGTGTCAGTTCGTGACCCAGAGTGAGCCACTTTGCATTCCCAATTGTTTCCATGTGGATGTCAGCAAATGTTCATCTCCATCCTATAAATAGATGACCAGGCTGCCCCCTCCATGAAATTAGACAAGTTGTGTAACACTTCACAGGAATGGGGTTTCAGTTGGTATGAAGAGCCAGGCTGGGAAATTCCAAGGGTATCTTGAGTTTTCAGTAATGCAGGTAATAATTTAAGGCGTTATTTTCCTCAAGCACAGAATTGGAGCTGTTGTCATAAAGGGCAGAATTTCACAGTTGAAGAATTTCACATTTCTTCAGCTGAAGAAGCCTAATGAGGTGTACAAATACTGAGAAGCTGGGAGGTGTACTTTGGGAGCTAATTATTTTTTCCTAAATTAGTGCAGTTTGGGTAGTTATATCTTTATGGATTTAGTAGGCTTCATTCTTTTTCTCTAGAAAATGATAAGACAAAATATTTGATACCTTAAAAGTGTGGTTTCTTTGACAGATACTATGCGTAGACCTATGAGCTAATCTTTGCATGAAATAACCAAGTTAAATATCCCATTAATAAAATGCAGTTTTACTGGGGCTGCATTTGGGTAAGAAAAACTGTAAAGGAAAGGAAAATATAAAATAGATTCTCTAGCTGGTGATTCATTGCTCTCCGATCAAAGAAAACAAGTTTAAAAATTAACTATGTTTACTCATGTTAACGGGATGTTCGTAGCTAAAATCTCCCAAGTTGACTGAATGTTTGAATTTCTCTGCTCTTCTGAATGTATTCCTCACAGTTTGAGTCTGAGACAATTCTTATCCGAATTTCTATTTATTTACTCAGTGCT
>NW_010200568.1:135569-145259 GCF_000695765.1 Mesitornis unicolor | reverse complement strand
AATAAGGGAGGACCATATATTGAATTCACCCACTGCTACTGATAAAAGCCCTCATCTGTAATACAATGGGATAAATACAAGATGGAGTTCAGGGGCAGAGCCTGTGCTCCTAATTCTGCTTTAAACTTGCATCTGATTCTGTCAGGTTGTTGTCTTTTTTCAGGATGAAGTACTTGATTTCTTTAGAAATATTTAACTGTATTATATTTGGGGGTTTTTTTCAGGTACAAAGCTATTTCTGCTGCAAGTGGTAGGTTTCATTTATGCAGATGAGCTATTTCTGATTTTTCAGTAGTGTACAACCAATTGTTTAAAAAAATCTGCTTCCTTGGCAGAAAAAAAGCGCCGCAGGATTTTGATTGCCATCAGATCCACTGGTGATTGGAGTCTGCTGGATAAATTCATTGGACAATGCTTTTGGCAGACTTCACACTATGTTTTTTACTAAATGATTTGACAAAAAATGATATTCATCTCTTTCCCAGCTGATAGTATTGCTTTGGTAACTTGCCCATCCATTCCAGGAGAGAAAAGAAAGATTTCTGTGAAATCTTTCAAAGAACAATTTCAAGCAAGAAATATTTTCCTTCGAGTCCCCCAACCTGGTGCCTGTGGAAACTGTAAGAAAAGCTACAGTAGGAAAGTTCAGTGCTCATACACTGTGCCTCAAGTCAGTAGAAGTCATTTTATTTTTGCCCTGTTTATTTTTTCCTCTCTAACGAGTTAAAAATGATAAAAATAACAGCATGAATTGACTCCAAACGTGCCCTGGGCACTTCAGAAAAGTGGGAAAAGCAAAGCTTTGCTCTCTGATGCCCACCCGGCGCATCTCTCGGCAGGGTCTATCTTAGGAGATGGGCCATGGGGTGGGGGCAGGTGCCTATTTTTGAACAGCAGGAGAGTTCAAGACCCGCGCTGTGGTTAATGTGGAGAGGGATCACTGGGACCACTGGAAGAAGCCTCCACAAGCGTGAAATGCCACAAAGCGCTGCAGTGATGCTGTTATGAATGGCCTGTTTGTCTCCCTCTCCCCTGGCAGCCCATTTTTAAAAAAAAATTGTTTTATTTTTTGCTTTCCTTTTTCACCCCACACTTGTCCAGTGGCCCAAAACAGTTTAACAGGTATGGCAGCTCCCATGAATTATGAAAATGGGAATACGGCTCCGCTGACTTGTACCCTGCTTGCTGGTGCTTTGTCATTTTGGTTTTTCTTTTCACTGCAGAATTTCTCCTTTGTGAAAAAGCAGAGGACAAGGAACTGCTTTTCTTCCTAGTGACATGACTCTGGGCACCTCACATGCTTAAACAGGACAAATCATTCGTTGAATTTCAACAGGCATTTCCCAATATAGCCCAGAAAGCTCTCACCACCACCGGCAGCTCAAACTCCACTTTTGGGTATGCTCAAACACGCAGTGTCTGGATCCAGGGGTAATTCCTGCAGGTGGTATTAATCTCTGAAATAAATCCATCTCTGAGAGACATTTGAGTTCCTGTCTTCATGCCACCATCCGAAGGGACAAAAATCGATCTTCTGTGCGCTCTAGGAGAGAGGAGCTAAAAAAATGTTGGAAGTTTGTTTAATTAGGTGGCCTCGCAGTTCATTTCAGGAGTATTGCTGGCAAATCACCTCAACTCCTTCCAGGGCTGATGTTAAAATCTGTTTCCACATTTTCTTGAGGGGGGAAAAGAAAAGAGGGAAAAAAAAGGTTATCCTTCACCCTTTCCAGCAAGCCAGGAAAGCTTGAAACTGAAATGGTGGCTTCATGCCCAGACAGAGAGGAACTGAAATAAATATGAGCAGGGTTAAGAATTTTCTTTATTGAGAGCACCTGCTTCAATTTTATGTGTAGCATTGCTAAAAATTCCTTCATTACGGTGTGCTCAGCTCTGTGGGAGTTCAGAGAAGCCTTTGGTGCTGAGAAAACCCAAACGAGTCCTTCGGCTTTCCCTGCTCTCCCCAGAATGAATTAAATGCATCCAAAGACGGGTACCACAATAACTGAGCCCCCTGTAATGCTCCCAAGGATGTTCACAGGTGGAGGTGGCAGATATCAGACAAGCCAGATCTCTGGGTCTTAAGCAAGAAATTTCAAGCTAATTTCTGGGTAAAAATAATAATTTCAAGTTTAACTTAATAATGTTAATCAATTAGCCTGAGACTTTGACTGACACGGTGCCATTCTTATGGCTTTTGTCTGAGGGTAAAGCAATTAGGGACTAATCCTCTAAACCCTATTATTTTTGGAGTTGAGGTTGATTACTCATGGACCACTCAAACCTTCTCGTCCTGCTGTCAAAATCCAGTTCTCCAGAGGTCTTTTGCTGTAGGCGAAATGATACAAGGAAACACAGCTTGACTAAGAAAAGATACAGCCTTTCCTTATGAACCTGCTTCCAGCTGAAGTCTATGTCTATAATTTTAAGTCATCTCATGGAAAAAGAGGTGGCCTTTGACTTTAAAAGTTTGATCTCAGTGTTAATGATGAGTCTCTCAGTGGCTCTGGCTAAGCTTCTTGTTTTATTGCACTTTGCTTTCCCCAGACAGATGATGATTCCTTGGTTAATGGTCTGAAAATAATATTCACAATAAACTTTTCAGTTAAGTCAAAGCTTTAGATGACAGAATGGCTTTAAGTGCATTGGAGCACTTAGCAGTATTATTAAGTGTAAGGAAAGAGCAGCATGCTGGAGATGCCACCACAATGCAAGACCATTGCAAGCCAGAGAGAGATGGCCAGCGACAGTAAAAGAGGGCAATTAAAAGGTTCACCAGCATCCTGGCTGATGGGTATTCGTTTATTCTGGGGCATGACTTTGGCTCACTCTTCACTAAACCCAGGACAAGTCTAATATTAGAAACTGGTCAGTTTTGTTGCAAATAGTGGCATTTTCAGAAAGGTTGCCTCTACAATAGATTTTATCTGAAGGGCTGACTCCCTTAGGTGCCCTCTACGTGCTGGAATAATCCTGTCCCAGCATTATTAGACAGCCTCTGTTAAATACCACTGTTTTTTTTCCATGTCCTGCAACGCACCGGCTCTAAAAAGCCACAGTCATACCCCACAAAGCACCGGTCCAGTATAGACTGGAAAATGAGACAGGAATGCTGGAGTGAATCCACACCTGACCCACAGCCAGTATCTATTGCTTGAAAGCATCCGCGTTGTGCAGATCCACATCGAGCCATCAGCGAACTGCAACCCCGGCACATGGAAAAACTACTCCCGGGTATGGGGATGGGCACGAGCACGGGTGGAAAACAAGTGTGTGAGACTCCCTGGACCTGCTGCTCCATTCAGATGTTTCCTCAGGAGCTGACAGAGCCTAAGCCCAGGAACTGGCAGGGATTTTTGCTTCACTGGGACAGGAGTAGCATTCTTGAACTTACAGAAACTACAATACTTTACCGGGGGATAAATCTAATCAGATTGTATCCAAATGGTCTATCTATAAATTTTAGACACAGATGTATCTAATTTTCTTAATACCTAAGCTGCTTAGAAGCTTTAGTGTATTTATTTTCCTTTCACCCCTGCAACGTAGAGATACACTATCCCTATTTTACAGCTGGGGAAGTTACTCGCCGAGAGACTTAAGTGTATGTATTCACAGCAGTCACTGAGTAGAACGGAATTCAGCATGCCTGGAAAACCCACCTGAGAAGCTGGGTAAATACTTGGGCAAGTAGCTCAGCGGTCAATGCCAGGAGTACCCGCGCTAATTCATTGAAAACAGGTTTAAGTGCATCTACTTGCACTCCCCGCAGGGTAGAAATGGTTCGAATGACCCACACAAGGTGATGCAGGGAGGCTGGGGCAATCCGGAAGGCTGATCTGTGTCCTCAAGGCTGGTGGTGGGCAGTGGCTCATCGGCCAAGAACGTTGAACTATGCAATGGGAGCCGGATATAAAGTCGAGGCAATAAATGGCACTAAAATCTCTGGGTTTTGCATTATTTCCTCTTTTTTTTTTTCCCTTTAGCTGTGTAAGAAGCATCCACCAGAGCAGACCGTTATCAAACTTCCCATCCCCTCCTGTCTCCCCATCAATCAGTCGACCTCAGTGAATTCACTGCTTTTCTTCAGAGATTTGAATGGGACCTTTTAGAGAATCAAGGGCACAAAGATAAATCAGAGCAGCAATACATGCATGAGCGTGGCATCACAGCAGTGACCATTCCTTGATTCCCAAGTCATAATTAACTCCCCAAAGGACAGAAACCTGACAGGAAATCCAAAATCTCTTCGCAATCCACTAAATATTGCAGGAATGAATGGCTGGCACGGGGGAAGGAATGTTGGCTGGGAGTGAAGCTTTTTGGTCTGAGCTTTTCCTGGGTTGTGTTTATTTAGCATATAGCTCAGAGGCACTTGCTGTTTCATATCTGAGGATGGAAGTAATGCTGATAGCATTACACGGGAAGACAGAAGGGTCGCAGCTCAATCTGCTGTTACCTGGAGCTAATTTCTGCACCTGCACAGGGCCTTGGGTGGTGTTTCAAACATTTAAAGTGTTTAACTTTGGGGTTTATGTCAAACAGTTCAAAAAGTGGCTGCCCTGTGGGTCTTTGTACTCAGACCGTGAAGTCCAAGGTGTGATTCCTGATGGCTTTTTCATTTGTGCTGGGTGAAATGGAAGTAAAACTCAAAAAATAGCACATCTGAACCATTCTTCTGCAAAACCAAATAAACCCAGTGCATTTCGAGTTCGATTTCCCTCAAGGACAGGATAAAAGAAAGAAAAGACATATGTTGAGCGATGTCATGTAGCCATGTCATGGTTCAGATATGACATGGTGAGGGTTCCCTATGAAATAGAATAGAAAAGAAATTATTAGTCTTAGCAAAATGATGCTGGTTCAAAACAGCTGCACAATTCCCTCTTCCTCAAGAGGCTTTGCCAGGCTTCGAACTGCAACCAACACTTGTCTTGGGGTGGCATTTCCCATCCTTTCCCCTGTTACGAGCCATCCTTGGATGTGTTTGAGAGCAGGTAGGACCAACCACCTTGCATCATGTCGAATGGCTGATGTACCAAAATGGCTTTGTACCAAAGCAGCAGACCTGAAATAACAGAGAACTCAATTTTACGAGGCATTACCGACCCCTCAGTGTTGAAACGCAGGTGATGAGTTCCCAATCAGATAAGACGATGGTAATTCCAGATGACCCTGCCATCAGTTGCAGGAATCGCCATGCGGGGAATGTCAGGATTAGGTTTCACTCGGAGCCTGGACACATTTATAATGTTTCAGTAAATGAATAGGGAGTGCTGTGACCCAGCTGGGAAATTTATGGCCTTGGTTGTGACTCTGACAGGACTTTGGAGTGAGATACTGTGGACTTTGGGGGTGGAGGCTCATCTTAAACTTAAATGGGGGTGGGGGTAGGGGTGAGAAGCAGAGATAAAGCAGCTGTTGAAAAGCTTAAGCTGTGTGTCTCTGGCTAAAAGCAGCTCAAGAGAACATGCTTGCCGAGGTGTCAACCATCTGTAAAGTACCCATTAATTGACAAATATTCAAACGGGACCCTGAAGGACAGATCAAGCCCCATATTGGGGGGTCCAGGCACTCGCTTGTAAAATGTGCAGTTTGTAATATTCCTAGAAGGATTAGGAATAATTTCATGGGAGGGGAGGTTGTTCCTGACAATGTGCAGTCGTCACTGGGAGTTGGACAACACAAGGAACTTTCACTCCACCATTTGTGGTCACTCAACTTATTTTCTCCCAGGGTTGGACCAGAGGATTTATTGCACCTTTTGGGTATTCAGGAGCATCTGTTACACAATCTAAAAAGAACTTTTTAAGAAATGGAAACTAATCTTTGCCTAAACTACATGCGATGATAGGCGGTGACCTTCCTTACTGATACTTAGAAAAGCTTTGCTTAAAAGCAAAGGGTGAAAAGCACAGTTTAAAGATTTACTGGGACATTTACAAGTATGATAACGTTTTTCAGCCTGTTTTGTTTTACAATAAATCATTTTTATTGCCCCAGAAAACCTGCGAGATGATGACCAGAAATATAATATTTTTGGCTTTGTCACTGGAAAATGAGACCCAAAGTGTTTCAGCTATGAATGGAAGGAAATTTAAAGCACACGACAATCTGAGGTAACCAGTCAAAACACTTGCTGTGGCTGTCCAAACAGAACCAAAAAATGCCTAGAAGTAAACAAAAGATGTATTTTGTAGGCCTCTGAGAAGGCCTTTATTGTTTTTTCTGTTTTGATCTTGAAGAATTTTTAATTTTTTTTTTCCAAAGAAAAGTAAGTAGTAAGGTCGAAAAAAATTATTTTTGTTAACATTAAAAAGTATGAATGTTTGGAGAAAAGCCAAGTGTTCATGACTTGGTTGATTTGAAAAATTTCAACCAGCTGTACCGATGAAACTGGAAACCAGGTACGAATTGCCCTGATCTGGGCGCTTTTTTTTTTTTTGAAACTGAAAAGTCAACCAAGGTTCCGCAGAATTGTTTTTGAGCTTCCAAATAACTGTCCTAGGCTTGCTGAAGACTGGACTTGGAGAACAAAATCATAGGAAATCTTGTAGATTCAGCCTAATTTCACTTTTATTCTTGCAGACAAACCTGAAATCCCGAGTTACGGGGCATTTGCACCAAAAGCAAACTGAGATTTAGGCAAAAGAATTTCCCGGCTAACTGATATTGAAAATTTAATCTGCACAGGAATGAAATTATGGTTACATAGAAATAATTCATTTTCTTATTGACATGATTAGGAAATGGCATTCACCCTGAACGCTCACCATAAGATCAATCTGATTCTTGACACAGTATTCATAAATAAATAGTGCTAGCTATTTTCTAAAGCAACTACTTCATCTTTAAGTCTTCTAAACCTTCCTCCCGAGGAAAAGCTGATCAATACATCGTACTGACCAGTAGTTCTTCACTGAAAGCCAGTGTAGCTTAATCTTCTTTCATGTTTAGAGGAAGAAGTGAGTGTATCTACCCTTTCGTTTCACACTAGGAGCTTCAGAAAAGTCCTTGGGGGGCACCTTTTTCTGCTTTGTGTTAGCACCATTTTCTAGTGGTTAATTCCTGATTCAAGAGTAGGACTCATAAGCATTAGGCAAGGTGAATTAAGTACATAAAAACAGCTGAATAATAGAATGAAAGCCATTTTCAATCTCAACTCAATTGCAGATGTGTACGGGTCTCTTTTCAGTACCCTCAGTCTTGCAATTATAATTTGAGTAGTGAGCTACCAAAGCTTCGATCGACTTCAGGACCCCCTGTTGGATAGTTCACCTGCAGGGAGAAAAAGTAATGGATATTTTAGGTACGTTGTGAATCGAAATCAAAGACACCAAGTCTGTTTTTTCAAGGGCAATCTGCACCTATGCAGCAGATTTCCTGGAATCTGAACCATCTCATATGGCACAGGACACTGAATCCGTGCCAGGAGCGATAAACATATCTCATTTTCCTTTCCTTATCTGTTTGCATTTTGCTAATATCACCTCTCATCCCCTTCCACTCACTTCCAGTGGCCGTTATCAGCAGACAGCAAAGAAATCCTTCATAAGCAGTGTGTCTGCAACTCTGGTGTGGGAAATCTTCTCACCCATGCTCTCCGTACACATGAGATGTGATTTACATCAGCGGTGATATGAGGATTGAGTATGGAAGTTTAATTAAGATCGATTACCTAACAGGTAAAATATTAGGGTGGAGGATGACACAACGTATTGAAACTCTTATTACATGACTGTCACCAAAATATATTGCCTCAGAAATTGAGAAAAACATTCCTTTGCCTTTCTGGGAGGAGGTTTAGCATTAGTTGAAAGCCTCATGCTAGTATTTGTTGGAACATTGATGTTCCTTGCTAAACAGGCTGCAGGTATTACAGTAATAACAAAAAATCAAGAGGGAGAAACTAACTTGCTGCAGGCTATTGGTTTTCAATCCAAATCAATTTGTTTTGTAGTTGTTTTGTTATGCTATATGTGTGTGTGCCAGAAAAAAAAAAAAGTTAATATATTCTATTGTATCACGTGTCTAAACCAGTTGGAAAGCTCTTGGGTAATCTCTAGAAATAAATTTAAATTAATAAACCTTCTTTACTTAATAACCTATATTTTATATACTGCGTGGAGGGAGGGAATTTGCCATCAGTACTTCTTTATTTAGTGTGCAAAATTAATTTGATAAATGCAGCTTGGAAGACAGTGCAGTTTTGAGCATGCTGGGTTTCCAGGCTTAAGGCAAACTATGAATTATATACATCATTAATAGCTATGTATGTGTATATGTATATGAATTAATACAAAATTTTAATGCTACGGATGCCACGGTGTTCAGGTGGGAATAAGAACATTTTAAAATAGTGTACTCTAGATAGAAACCCAGCTCAATAATGTTTGCTACAAACGTGGGAGTTGCTGCGGGAGGAGCCAATATTGCATTCCTCAGGTCTAGGGCAGAAAAAGTGGAGGAGTCAAGATGAAGTACAGATTTTCTTCTAATCAAATCCAGAAGACGTGCTGTAAACCTTATTCTAAGAGATCCGCTAAGCCTGCAGCATGAACATGACAGGCAGGCAAAATTGTGGATTTGATCATTTAAAAACCTGTGGATTCCTGGGGTTTTGGCGACGTTAAAGACTCTGAGAAAAGACATGCTGAAAATTGCCGAGGGGTGTTACCAAACCAAGTTGCCAAAGGCTTAGCTTGCCTCGGTAATACAAAGAGCAGCTGGTTGAGCTAACTCCCAGTTAATTACCCCTTCATTTCTGCAATCACTCCGTAGTTTGTTTAGGGCAAGGTGGACTGGAGGTTTTGGTGCCCAAGCCATTCAATTTATTCATTTGCTATAGAAAATAAAAGTTGGAAAATAAAGACCTCATTATTGTACATATTTTTTCATTTAATTCGTTATGGGCATATTACAAAATGGCTTTGTAATTTGGATAATCATACACAAATGTTGGGTTTTGCTGCAGCATATTCACATCAAATGCTTGTTTGGCTGAACCTGGCAGGCAATGCTGGTGCAAGCTCAGCTCACTGAGAGTGTAGAGGTGATTGAGTAATTGCTCCCGTAAATCTTCCAGAGCCAGATCCTGAAGTCTCTTCACACTCTGAATGGGGTAGGACTTTCAGTGCCCACAAAAAGGCACTTTTACATGGAGTCAGAAGGAGCATGGGGATCAAAGCCCAACATACACCCATTTATCCGAGAAGATACGGCACATCTTCTTCATATTTAATGGGATAATTGTAGGACTGTTTCATACAATGAAGTTTTTCAAGTCTTTTGTCCCATCGACTTTATTTAAACACTCCATTGTAGGTCTTAGGGTAACAGCTAAGTATGACAGTCCTAACTTCCACCGCTCAGTATAATCCCTCTAGATTATCCTAAATAATGGCTCCTTTTCTTTGTCATTTTTATATAATACTAAATTATAATCTCCTACAGTGCCAGCCTGGTTTGAAGTCTGCAACACATCAAAAATCAGCATTTCAGGAATGTTCAAGTTGTAGAGTCAAGCTCTGAGAAGATCAGGAAGTGCTTGGATCCAGAATACCCCAGCAACCTTAAATTGGCCCCATTCTATAAAGCCTTTAAATATCCAATTGCTACAAGTTCATGCCCCGTCCAACTACTGTGAAAAAAAGAGGCAAGATCCGCAAAAACGAGTCCATTTTGAGGCACAGC
>NW_010200568.1:115099-135538 GCF_000695765.1 Mesitornis unicolor | reverse complement strand
TTCCTGCTGTACTTGCCATCCAAGGCTCCAAATGAAATAGGGGGTTGTATGGAAAAAAACCCAGTGTGATCATGTAGTTAACATTATCTCGCATGGAACCACAGCAGCCCCTAGCAACAGGGGAGCTTTCACACCTCCGCTTTGACAACTTATTGTGTGACATTAGCCCACCTTTCTCTCAGAACAGTTTCTGAAAGGTTGATATTCATTTCTTTCATCTTGGTGATGAGGAGTTGTGATGGGAGACTGAAAAGCCACTTGAAAATCTGATACTTCACTGAGAATTTATCTCTTAACGGTTTTACTCCTTCACCTGTTATTTCCCTCTCAGAAATCAACCTCAAGCTTCTTCAAGAAAACACATTTCAGTTCTTCAAAGGATATAGATGCTTCTTCCGTAGCACTTTTCATCTTTTTTAGTCTACACTGAGAGTCAGAGAACAAATGCAATATCTGTACCACGATTCAGACCCACTTGTCCAAATCAGCAGATGCTTCTTCAGGCCCTGCCGTTTGCATCCCCTATTTTAGCTGTAAGTTCAAAACCAAGCGAAAAAACGACACCAAAAAACCCCCATTCAAACCCCTTTGCTTTGTTCTGCTTTGTTCTAAACAACCTCTTCCTACTGTGAGGGGGAGAAGATCTTCATTGACCTTTTCAATGCCTGACCGGACATCTGTTTTCTGAAGGACTTGCTGGAATAATCTGTCCAACGAGTGATCCAGCTGGCCAAGTGTTCCTAGGTGCTGGATTAGAATGCAAGAGAGAGGAAAGACATACTTGTGGGTTTGACTTCAACACCGAGACAGAAAATGCCAATTCGTGTGAAGCGTTCCAATGTCACTGTATTTAGGAAACCAAGGTCATTGTAAGCAAGGTGACTATTTTACACTTGCATCTTTCCTGTGTCCTCTATAATCCTCCTCTCCAACTTCCCAAAGAGAACAAAAATACGCAAAATACAGCAAAATGTTTTTTGTGTTGCATCTAGCTATAATCCCTGGTAATTCCAGGCTAATGCAGTGGAAGAAATGACAAACCTTTATTCACTTTATGTTGTGAAATTTTCAAAAAGTATGCTTCCAGCTGACTTTCCTACTGCTGTACTCTCTTTGCCTGAAATAGTTTTGGCTTTCACAGCCTGGGTAGGTTCAACATGGCCACAAGGGGTTTGGAAGACCTCACAGGGAAGACCTCCTACAATCAGTGGCGAACGCTGTCCCTTCAGTTTGAAAATAGCTTCTTAGCTTTGAGTAGGCATTGCGTCAGTGTCCCAGGAGAGAGCTCTGCTCTTGGAAGGCTCCGATTTCCTTGAGCGCTCTCAAGATCTTGACCACTGTTTCACCAAATGGCTTTACGTGAGCCTTCTGCCTGTGCACTCCAATATCCTGTCAACATCTACGGGTGTTTCCATCCAGAGTAGGGACAGTTGTTTCCAAAGCTGAAGGTTCTTTATGGAGAAAGCCTTACTCATTTTCCTTTATTCAGAAATTGTATTTTTTGAAACAAAGTGCATTTCTTAAGCCATCTAGAGCTGTAAATGTCAGACCTCCAACTGCAGCACAGCTCATAGGCCTCTGATGTTATTATGGCGTTCCAGTGACAAACCTAGCCTATGAAGTGGGTTGACCAGCTTCCAGTTGATTAAAGGTGTTCTCCAGAAGAACAGTCTAATTTGGAGTTGACAAAGGCATGGAAACTATGTCTGCTTCCAATAAAACTCCTTGCCAGGCACAGAAGAATAAAGACCTGCCTTCAGACTCCTGGCCATGAACTCTCTTCATGTTTTAGCATTGCCATTTTCCTTTCCTTTGCACTGCAAACTTTGCTAAGAAATTAACAGAATATCACGCAAAACCAGGATGTTCTTCCATCGCAGTAGTGGCACGTTAGTCTGATCTGGGTTGCAGGCTACCCCTTTCCTTTTATGCTACTCCAGTAAACCCCAAAGGCACAAACTAGAAAGTGATTTGGCCAGAAGCATTACTCGTTCCTCTGTAGACATCCCGAATTGCACTGCATGTCGGCCTAACCTTTGAAAAATGCTTTGGAAGAAGGTGGCACGTTGACGTCGGTTGTTGCTTTCTGATCACAATGCTGAAGGTGA
This sequence comes from Mesitornis unicolor, assembly GCF_000695765.1. Lineage (NCBI taxonomy): Eukaryota > Metazoa > Chordata > Aves > Mesitornithiformes > Mesitornithidae > Mesitornis > Mesitornis unicolor. Next base: position 133,430 of record NW_010200568.1, on the reverse strand, counting down.
TGATTGCCCTCCAGCGCAGTGCATCATGTTGGATTCATTTAGTGTATGTTATGTACCCTGTGGTCTGTGATTCATCCACTGCGTTGCAACGTGCTTTTTGGAATCACACTCCAGCAGTGACTTTCTGACATGCGGTTCAAATACTCATTTCTTTTCAGACCATACTTTTATTACAGTGAGTAGATCTGTATATAGCTTTAGACTGCTGCAAATTTCCAAGGGCCGCGTCCCAACAAGTATCACTTTCCAATTTCATTCCCCTCAAGAAATTCTGTCAACAGCTTCTCCCAATTCCATTAATCTTGTGTTTTACCATCTTAAATCCTCCCATTCTCTCAACTCCCTTAAAGATGTGACCAGTGTTTCTCCTTGAGTGCTGACAATTGCTTTCTCATTCGTATGTGGAGCTACTCTGCCTGCTAAGAACCACATGCAGTTTTCAATAATACCTATTCATCAGTAATGTACATCGTGAGCCAGGTCTGGATTTCCACACTGAGGTACTGATGTATTTTACATACCTTTCCTTTCTCAAAAGGGATTTTCTGTCTCTGAACACTAAATATGAGAAGCATTTTTCAAATTCTTTGACAGAATGCTTTTAACATATCAGCAAGGTTAATAAATCTCCATTTGTTCTGTCCACTTTTATTCGAGGTGAAGTATTGATCAGGAACAAGCAGGGATTGTGAGGACAGTTCTCAAATGAAAGTGATGTATGGTGCTACCAGGACACTGATACAAATGGTTTCACTTGGAGCTGTGGGCCATCAGCCATGAGGATTTTCTCCCAGAGGCAAGGAAACCCAAAAAGAGAAGGTTTAATCACACCAGACCACCAATCTGTCAGAGCTCTCCACTGCGTTAACTTTTCAGATTTACTTTTCTTCACCCGCTTTTTCACTGTGGTGCTCTTCAATAACACAAGCATTTTGTCTCTCCAAAAAGCAAGCAATTGATAGGGTCAGAGCGACTGATTTCGAGCAGGGATGGGGTGACACAGAGCGCAATAATATTTATGCCAAAGGGAACATCTTGGAAACTCAATGCCACCTTCTGTCCATGCCTCAAATCTGGAAAATCCAGGGGGTCATCCCTGCACTGATATAATTTTCTCTGTGTTTATCTCTGAGTATGTGCACTCTTTATAGACTCCTTCTGGCTGTGCAACAGTTAAATCACTTTCTCCTTCAGACAGACAGACAGACATCTTTGCTTCTATGTGTCTTGGTTGAAGGATAATTTGTGAATCCTGCAAAAGCTCATGCTCACAGGTGGTCCATGGGATGGCCCTTGGAGCAGTAAGATGAAAATGCCAAGTGCCGGGTCCTGCACTTCAGTTGCAATAACCCCATGCAGCGCTACAGGCTTGGGGACGAGTGGCTGGAGCTGCCAGGCAGAAAAGGACCTGGGGGTGTTGGTGGACAGCAGGATGCCCATGAGCCAGCAACGTGCCCTTGCGGATAAGAAGGCCAATGCCATCCTGGGATGTATCAAAAGGGGTGGTTGTAAGGCAGAGAGGTTCTCCTGCCCCTCTGCTCTGCCCTAGTGAGACACATTTTGAATATTGTGTTCAGTTCTGGGCCCCTCTGTTCAAGAAGAGCAAGGAATTGCTTGAAGGAGTCCAGCAGGGCCACAAAGATGATGGAGGGAGTGGAGCATCTCCTGCTGAGGAGCGGCTGAGGGAGCTGGGGCTCTTGAGCTTGGAGCAGAGGAGACTGAGGGGTGCCCTCATTCATGGGGATCCATTTGGAAAGGGCGAGAGTCAGGAGGAAGGAGCCAGGCTCTGCTCTGGGATGTCCAATGCCAGGACAGGGGGAAATGGGAGCAAGCTGGAACATAGGAGGTTCAACCTGAACATAAGGACAAACTTTGTCACTGTGAGAGTGACACTGAGCACTGGACCAGGCTGCCCAGAGAGATTGTGGAGTCTCCTTCTCTGGAGACATTCAAAACCTGCTTGGATGTGTTCCTGTGTGACCTGGTCTGGATGATCCTGCTCTGGCAGGGGTTGGACTTGGGGAGCTTTCAAGGTCCCTTCCAACTTCTAGGATTCTGTGATTCTGTGAAATGGAAGTGTCATGTACACAGACTTAAGCACAGTCTTCACAGAGACCCTTTGACAGGTCCTTGGATGGAGAAACATAAAGATGTGTGATGGAGACCACCTTTTGACCTCTGCAAAGCAACACATTGAAGGGGGTGAACAGAGGACAAGGAGATAAGGAAATACAAGAGTGCCAGTGCATGGTTGAGAGCTGCCTCTGGAATAAATAACTAAGAAATGCTCAAATAATAGACTTATTTTAAGTATTAATTTGTTCTTTTTGTCAGAAGGACAAATAATCCATGAAAGGTAAAAAAAAACCCCTAAAAACAATAACACTGACAGAAATCTGAGATACTGCTGAGAAGCAGCAAATCGGTTATTTTTTTGCAAGTGTAAATTAATATTGGAAAAATGAACTACGGAGGTTGACATCCAGAAGATGCTCTTCTGTGGTCAGGTCACACCATGCTACCTGCTGCCCTCATTACCAGGAAAATGTTGAGTGATTTTGTGATATTCAAAGAATCACCAGTACAAAGAGCAGCCAAACCCTATCCTAATTACCTCATTTTTGATAAAACACCAGGTAGGGATATTACCCTGCAAGTTTTCATTTAAAAAGACCCCCAAAACAAACCAACATTTTAATGGAAAATGTCTCAATACCTCAACTCCTTTCATGAAGTTGGGGTGGAAAGACTGGTGGTGATGAGGTCCATGATGGGAAGGGCCAGGATGCTGAAAGGAGGAATTTAGCCTAAATTTCAGAAGTACTGGGAGATATCTTGGGTTGTGAATAAATTCTCCAATGCTGGTAAGAGGTCTCTCATTTAGAGCTTTTAAACCAGCCTGTGTCATAGGACTTTATCCTGAATTGGCAATGAAATAACCTGGGTGACCTAATTGGTTTTTTATTTCTATGAATTTCCATGAGTTTGTAATTCTGTGAGGGTTTTTTACTCTGTTGCTCTTCACATGAAAAAGCTTCTTCACGCACTGTTTTTGGTTTTGTTTTGGAGTTTTTATTGTTGGTTTGGTCGTTGGAATTCCTGTTTAAATTTTTGGTGGCACACTGTGCTTTTGTCAGCCTTGGCAAGGAGGCAGGGATGGTTCATGTGGTCCACTGAGGAAAACAGAATGTCTAAAGGCAGTTGTGGCACGAGAAGAGCCGGCGAATTTTGGAGACAGGAGTCTATTTTTAGTGGCTAAAGATTGTTCCAAGGTTAAAGGCGCATACAATTCTGGGGGAAGGTGGAGGGAATATTTGCCCTCCCTGGAGGGAATCCAAGAGGGTTGCGGCGTGAGAGGTCAGGGGAGCAAAGGGAGGGAAGGGCTATCTGTGACACAGCTGTTTTTGAAAACAGAAAGAAAAGGAAAAAAAAGTAGCTGGTAATCCCTTCCATGGTATCCCACTGAAGCGTTTTTCAGAGTGGTGGAGTGGAACAAATGTACAGTCATATTTTAGGCATCGGACCACCTACATCTTAACAGATCCGCAAATTGACGTTAATGAAGCCGTTTATGCTTAAAAAAAAAAATTTGAATTCAGCTGGAAAAATAGAATGAATGTTGAAACACTAGCTTACTTGTTCAAACCAGCTTTCTAAAGCAGTATTTGATATGTTTGCTGGAGAACAGAGCAGAAAGGACAAAGCTGCCTAAGGAAGATGTATCTCAGGCAATGCTTTCTTCCAGCATGTTTCTGACCATCAGTGGAAGACCTTGGGTTGTATCAGTGACAAATGCTTGGGCAAAAAAGGAAAGAAACACATGATTTTTGGCAGAAAAGAAGTGAACATTTAGGCAATGTAGGACCCTTTTGGAGACATTTGCTGGAGATGAAAATTGCTAATGCAGCAGGATCTTTTCACTGTAAATTAGTGATGCCTAAACTAGGAAAATACTGTGCTTGTTTTGGTTATTTTTAAGAGGCACTTTCAAACTACTTAAATCTTGTACGGTTTTTCTTTTGTATTTATTTAGAAAATTAAAACAGCAGTATTTTTTACTTGTGGGACCGTTTTATTTACTCGCTTTTTCCAAAGGAAGGACAACAACTCAAGACTTGAAGCAGGAAAAGGCACAGGAGCTGCCCAGTTTTACTACATTTTGCTTCCCCCTGAAGAACTGTAAACTTTCTCCAAGGAAATGCTTAAGCTCCATACAAAAACAAACCAGCATGTGTTATCCAGCATTTGAATAAGTCAAACTGCTTTTTACGCAGATTTAAGGACGTGCTCAGAATTATTTCTTTTCACCTGCCAGTCCCCAGTTACCCACACAGGTCTCGGATGTGCGTACAAGACTTTCAAAGATTGTCCTCTGTATTTCAGGATAGAGCAGAAAGCCAATATCGTTCATTTGAGGGCTATTTTTAATGGCTACATACAGAGAGCTCTCTGGAGCTGCCATAAATATCCTGTTTGCTTTTTTTGTTTCTCTTTCATTTAGCTCCCTTGGTATCAACCAGACTATTCTTTCTAAAACGTTCTACTACATCCCCGCTGCTCCCTTCGGAGGAGGAAACCAGGGAAATACATTTGCAGGGGGAAAGGTGTATTTATTCAGCAATGAGTAACTTTTAAAAATAGTTAAATCGATTTGGGGCAAACGTTCAGCAGCGAGCGCTCACCTTTGGACAGGGATCAAGAATGGAAACTCTCAGACCAGAAGGAATTTGCGCAGGATGTAATGAGGAATAATTAAAAAAATGTGAGTGGGTCTGGGGGGTGCCAGGACCGAAATAATGCCAGGTCACCCTGAACGCTGCCTTTTCTCCCTCTCACGCCACACACAAATATATAACATTTTGCTGAGAGTGTGAAGTGCAAATTCGAGCGCTCACGAGGATTCGTTTACGTGCCCAAGCGGGGAGCTGTGCTTAAACAATGAGGCTGTGCCCTGAAGTCCTTCAGCATCTCACACGTACGCATAAATCCATATGCAGGTATCTGAGCACCTACGGAGCGTTTTCTTGTTGTAAAAGGCATGTTTGATACTGGGCTCATTAAGATGAAACACGTGAAACCAGATCCTTCCTTCTTCCTGCTTTGTTCTCCCTTTCTTTTTGCTGAGTTTCAGAAAAGCAGATTACATTCATTCAACCACTGCCTGCAGCATCAGAGCTGAAGTTTATCTCCATCTTCCTTCTATATTTTTCTTTTCGTTCTAAATTCTCGGCTGCCTTATTCAGCACCTCCTGAAAGAGAGAAATTCTCCTAGTGTGGAGAAGCATTTATCTACTGGAGAAGAGGGCTTTTTTCTTTTCAATAAAGCAGATGTTACATTTCTTATTCAAGCAGCGCTGACCTTTTTCCTGTGCCCATTCCACAGATTGGCATGTCCAGACTCCAGGAGCTCTGTTGGCCACTGCCCCTCACCCTGGGGCTCCAGAGCCTGCCTTCACCAGGGGGGTTTCACATGAACCTCCCCGACAAGCTGGGGAAATGCCTTCCAGCAGCTCCTCTCACCTCGTAAAAGCCGGGGTGTGAATTGCCGGCACATGTGGGAGACCCCGCAGGCTCTGGGGATGATGAATCTCTTCTGTTCTCCCACCACCACAGCCCCGAGTCCTCAGCAAATCCTCCCCGTTGACATTTTGGCAGCAGCACCGTTCCCCCTCTGGATGCTCCTCTCCCTCCTATGGTCCCACATGCTGCTGGCAACTTGCAGGTGGTGACATGAGACAAGCAGATCAGTCCCAGCTTCCTATGGCTATGGATAATTTTTGCTGCATGCAGCCCAGCAGATCATTAAGCACATGGCTTTTAGGATCATCCTTGACAAAGCAGCTGAGACAGGGATTTGCAGACAATTTGCAGGTGGTGGTTACACTAACCCAACCATCATAGGTGCTCTGGGTAACTGGTGCCAAAGATCTCAGCATCGCTGGGGGAAAACCAGCAATTGCCATAGTGCCGAAACACACAGCAGAGAAGGGAAGGCACAAAGCAAAGTCATGGTCGTGTCAAATGTTTGTGCTCCTCAAGGATGGATGGCACCTGCCTCCCCAGAGGAGGAATTGTAGATGCCTTTGTAGCGTTGCCTGCCTTATTAGGTTAAAGGACCCCTGGTTTAGCCTATGCTTATGGGTATCCCATTCCCCTTGCTCAGCAGGTGATGAGGTATGCTGAATTAAGATGATATATTCTGTGGACAGGTGGAGAGGGAATCATTTCTTCAGATGGGAAGAAAGGAAAAAAAAAGAGATGCTTAGAAAGTTTATCGTCTGTTACAGAATAACCATACCATTGGATGTCAAGGAGTTCTAAATTTATTACTTTATACGGTTTCTGAGTTTGTTGTGTAATTGCAAACTTAGCTTGTGTGGTGCGTTCACAAATCAGAGATCTGCAGATTGGAATAGTTAAATACAGATAACCGCACACACTGTTAAACCCAGGATGGACAGGCTATGAAAGGATGACATTGCTTGAATATTTTCTGCCTCCAAATATGAGGAATGTCAAGCCCCAGTTCCCGCAAAATACAACGCCATTGCTGCCCTTAACATGATCCCTGCTAAGAGAGGTGGCTCCTGGAACTCTGGGTGTTACTGTCCTGCCTGGAATAGGGTGAAAGAGAGTGCAGGGAAGGAGGGGAAACTTCTCAGGGCTGTTTGACTTTGGTGTTTTATGGCTTCAGGGGCCAGTGGCTCATGCAAAGATTTCAGATCTGGCCTGCAACATCTCCATTGGCTACCCTGGTCCCTGGCCTGGATGTCCCCAGCAAGGGAGGCAATGAAACAGTTGGTGTCAGCTCTTGGCTGTGAATGGTGGGAGATGCTGGTACTCCTTTAGGGTAAGGGCATTTGCTGCTTGGGGGAGTTTTTGACTTTTCTGAAGAGTGAAGATCCCCTGAGGTCTGGGGGAGCTCGATAGTGAAGGACCATGCTGCTGCCGCAGGGTTAGGTGGCCAAACAGGAATGCTTCTAACAAGTAATCACACTGGATGGCTTGGTCATGGGTTTTTCATCTTGGCTACCAGCAGAAGATGCCACCATGTCAGTGACCCTACAACCTACATTGCTACAAAGAAGTTTGCTCACACTGTAGTCCTCACTAAGAAGCCTGACAGATGCTCACTGGCATCCATCCATTGCATGTACAAGGAAGGGGCTCCCACCCCAGATACTTTACCCCACCAGTAATAACCATCCCTGAAAAACCACGGGCATCCATGAGACAAAAAGCAAAGCTTTTGAGTTGTCATTGTTGCTCTTGATGGCTCTCAGTGAAATCTGGGCAGAGTGTGGTGTGTTTACACACGGTAAGCGAGTAAAAATACCTCTCTGTGCCCCCTCAAAGCCATTAACGCTCTGAGGAGTCAGCAGATGAACTGGAGTGGTTAAACTCATTAACACCAGGTTAACTCCCATTGTGAAGCTCCTGGCTCCACATCAGAGAGCAATAAAACACCAAGCGCAACATGATGACTGTTATGATCAGGAAATTTGGGACATGTGTCATTAGAGGGAACAAACAGGGCAGCAGAGGTGTCTGGCAGTAAAGCTGCTGTGTGTTCATTGCCATTCTCCCCCCCCCTTCATGTTCCTCTTATGCCCTTTATCAGCTTCCTCCGATGTTAGGTGCAAACAAAGTCTGGCCCTTACCTGAGGGTCAGAGAGATGAGAGACAGTGTTAGACAGGATATTCCCAGCATTTTCAATGCTTCCTCTTTGGTGCGTTATGAATGTCTGACTGACATGGCCAAGCGAAAGTGCTGCGGGTTCCCGCGGGACCCATGTGGCCGTAAAAACTCACAAACATAATAATAACAAAGCCATAAATTCTGACCTGTAGTACAGTCTAAGTCGAATAACAGCTCCCCAGCTGTGGAATATGTGCCCTTGTTGTGTGAAGGTGGCAGACCCAGGGGTAAAGTTCACCTCGTATTTGTCAGGTTGTGTAGAGCCAGGCCCATTTAATGATCCCAAAGCAGCCAAAAGCCGCAGCAGCAGGACAGATGCCCAACCATGTTTTTTAGCCTGTTTTGATTTACCCATTATTTTGTGAGGAGGGAAAGCTTAAAAAAATAGCCAATGAGGGACAGATAATGGAGCTGGGGCAACAAGTGGTGGAGATCCTTTTGTGAAGGATGGGTTTATGCCCAGGACCTTTTATTTTCAGAGCTTTACCCTAATGTCTTCAGGGTATGCAGCCCTGAAGGAGAGAAGCAATAACCCATTACTATTTCTGCTTCATTCTGCAGTGATATCTTCCCAGTCACAGCCTTGCAGCCCCCAAACCCTGAAAGAGCATAGGAAAGCTCCAAACCTTACAGAAAGCTGCACTGGGTGAGTATTTAGGAAGCCTGACAAAGCCATGGGCTAATTCAGATCCTTCCCAATAGATTAGAAAGACTTTGACACACAGAAAATCCCTGAATATCCCATGCTTGCCTTGATGTGCTCAGATGGGCCGATAATGGGGAGACGTGTGGAGGAGGCCACGGAGAAAGCTTGGTAGGGTCAGCCATCCTCAGGAGTGGATTTTCCAGGGAAAAGGGACTTGGGAGAGTTCTTCTTCATCCCCCATCTCCTCTGTCAGACTGGGATCGCATCCTCCTCAAGCCTCAGTGACAAGCGGGAGCGGGCTGCTCGCCATCCGGAGAAGGAAGGACGAGATGATTTGTTTTTGTGTGTGTTTTTCTTTCCATGTCTGCTGCTTGGAAGGAAACATGTCTGCTTTTAGAGAACAATGCTGCCCAGGGCCGTGGGAGTGAGTTACTGATGTGTGCGAATCCTAACCCAGACCCCGTTCCCAGGCCAGCCCTTGGCGGTGCTCAGCTCTGCACCATCCCCTTTCAGCAGGTTAAATGCTAAATGGGGGGGGGCTTGAGAGAACTGGGAAGTGCGGCCCCTTCTCTCCTTTATGGAGACACAGCACTTGCTCTCTCTTGTAAACAGAGATGCTCCAGGACTTCTTGAATATCCCCCCAATGCCCAGTCTTCAACCCATTACCTACCCTACCACCTCTAATGCTTCCTCTCCTTCTTACCCTAAATACTTTCCCTTATACTTTTCTTATATCTATTTCTTCTCTTCTTCCTCATCCATACACCAATGGTCTAATGGGGACAATGAAATGGAGATGGGACAGCCACCAGACATATTTCTTCTCTGCAACCAAGCACAACTAAGTCAGATCTCTTCATCTTGAGACAAAACAACACTCTTGAAAGTCGTGAAATACCTACCATAATCCCCACATCTCCAGTAATCACATCAAGTGTTGCACATAACTCTTCTCCAAAACCTGTCTGTGTTGCTCCCTGTGTTGTTGCAGTGATGTTCAGCTCCCACCAGCTTCCAGTCAGGTCACATTTTCTGTTGGTGCTCTTCAGACATCACATCTTGAAGTGAAGCAATTTGGGCTGCACCCTGCTATCTTCATAGGTAATGATTGCTTTGCTGTAGCTCAAGGATTTTAAGGATTCCCAGCCAAGCTCCTCTGGCTAAAAGCACTTGAAGTAAATTAGGGAATGGTCAGACAGGCTATAATTTCCATCTGTGTCTTGTTTCCCCACGCAGAACTGAGAGCAAGAGGTGTTTTAGAGGAATCATTGTCAGATACTATGAAATTGGAGGTACTGAGGCGAAGGGGTTCCTTAAGATCCCCTTTAATATAAACATCAGGGAGCACTTAAACAAGGCACCTTAACATACCCCCATCTTCACCCACCACGTTTCTCCTGCCGTCCGCCTGCCCGAGCCCAGTTATTGCGGCGGTGAATGGGGGCTTAGTTTTATGGATAAACATATCCATCACAAAGCTGCTTGGCGTACGCTGGCACTCTCATCCCCTCCATGAAACCCCTTTTGAGGACTGTCCGGAGACCGCATCTCTGCTCCAGTTTCCATTCCACAACCTGCTTTTTCCGAGGCTCCCCAAGCATAATCTTGCAGTTTACCAAGAACGGGAAGAGACGTAGGAAAACAAGGGGCACTTTAACCTCTATTTTAAAGCTAGAATTCCCCCCTGGTTTGGTATATTTAGTTTGGGCACAGTTCTGAAACAAAAGGTATAAAGAAGCCAAGTTGTTGGGGCAGGGGGAGGGAAGAAAGTTGGTTTGATTTTGAGAGCCTTGGAAGATCATTAAAATTTCATAACAGCCAGAGAAAAAAAGGTTGTTTGCTTATAAGGTCTCTAGTGTTTAAAGAGCTAGAGACAAAACTGCCGAGCAGTATATTCCAGTTTATCCTGTGGAATAGGAAGGAATGGCCCCAGACGTAATTACAAGTAAGTATTGCAGCGAGAGAGGGGAAAAGAGCAGGAAATCTTGATGTCTAAGAACTTATTCTTTTTTTTTTGCTGGTGTTTAATCATTTTACCCGGGTGTTTGTTTGCTTTTTTTTGTGCGATCTGCCTCAGTCGTAACGTTTTGGGTCCTTTGATGGCGAAAGTGCGGGATGGGGAGGATTTGTGCTTCTGAAACGCGGCGCAGCTTAAAGCAAAACCAGGGAACAGGGGTGAAACGTGAAGCTTGTTTTGTGAGCGTGCAGAGGATGGGGTTTCAGTGGTGGTCTTGCTATTTATTGACCCGTGAGTTTTTATCCACCGAACGAGCAACATGAGAGAGATTTTTACAAAAGCAGGGAAATGATATCTCATTAATATTTCTACCTAGTGGAAAAAAAAAAAGAGAAAGGAATAATAACATTAGTGGTTATAAAGCAGCAGGGAGATGATGATGGATGTTAGGCTGTGTATGAAAACTGCACAAGGCTGTATAGTTTTCAAAAAGTGTGTTCTATTTCTGCTCTTTAGCTTCACTCCTTTAAAAACACATTAACATCGAAGTGGAGCTTAAAAACTGAAAAACAACGTTGGCAAAATATTTCCCTGGAGCACAGAAGTTTCTATCTGAGAAACAAAATCAGTCATAAATCACAGAACACGTTAACAGCCGCAATATAGAAATTGAACACTATAAAATATTCCTCTTCATGAGAAGTTACAGGAAAGCACGTTATAGTGATATAAACACTAGTAAAGGTATCATACCACTGTCGAGGTTGCAGGTATCAGTTACATTTTAAAAATCACAGCTCAGTACTTTAACAAATCGTTAATAGTGAAAACCTTTTTCTCTGTTACACCGTATTTATTTATGAAAAGTGGAAACTGATTGCATTATAATGAGCCTACTTTTAGTTGTCTGTAATTTGTACATTATTATATTTAATGGCATTAAAACATTATTATATTTAATGGTGTATTTCTTGCAGTAAAATGTATATATATATAAATTCTCTATTTTGTTTTACAGAAAAAATAACAAAAATGCCTAGAAAAATAATCTTATAATTTCTCATCTTTAAAATGATTACTAGGTAACCTTCAAGCTAAACACATCAAATTATTTCTTGCAAATGCAGAATATTTTCTGGCTGTTTTACAGTACATTATCATTCCTCTGTGTTTACCAAATACGCACGCTTCGTACCCATAAGAAAAACTTTATAATTAGGGGAAGCATTTTTAAAGGAATATAGATAAATTAAAAATGAAGTCTTATTATCTCTTGTGGGATTTATGCTCCTAGAATCATTAAGGGCATTAAGTCAGTCCTCTGTTTTGAAATGTTCGTACCACAAAGAGAATGACTTGTTTTCTGTTAGCATACGGCTCTCCTTATTTTTCCATCTCCTGGGAACAGACCATCTTCCTCACTTTTCAACTTTTACCTACACCATTATGCAAATAAAGCTAATTCTGTAGATTGCGCAGAAGTAAAATCTCCTGGTTGTTTTAAGGAGTTTCCCAGATAGAGCGATCCAAGCCATGCTGAGGTTAATGAGTCATTTCTATCTGCTGTGAAGGGATTTGGATCTGAACACTGGACTCCTTACAAATTGGAGGCTGCACTTTTGTAAGGGCATGGATTTGATCATTTTTGCAAAATCAGGAATAGTCACCCACAGAACAGCTAAGGCTACAGCTGGAGGATATAGCTTGGTCTGATAATGATATCTTTTTACACGTACTTTGGACTTATCACTGGCTTTGTGGCTGACACAGCCGTGTCAGCTCATTTCTCACCCATGTGTTAATAAAACATTGTGTTTTGGCATGGTGTTTTCACAGAAAAACATGGATTTTTAACCTGACTTTGATTTTCTTATTTTGTAAAAACAGACAATGATGTTACTCATAAAAAGCTCATTCCACATTCTAATAATTTACAGAAAAGCTTCAAATCTCATTAACTTTATTAGAAAAAAGTGAAGCCTGAGGGCTTACAGGAATTTTAGAATTAGTGAAGGTTTAAGTGCTTTTTCCTTCCTTTTCTCTCTTGCTTTTATACTTTTTATTCCTTGCTGTTGCCTTGTGTGTGCCTTTTCACAAAGCTTTCATTCGGAGCAGGGAGGAGGGTCCGAAAAGAGTTGGCTTAGACTAAGCACGGCATGGAAACAAGGAATATGTTGTCACATCAGGTTTGCTCAACACTTAAAATCTGCCTTGGGTCTCCATGTCCTGCCATAATGCAAATGAGAATGTTCTTGCTGGGAACATGTCATTCCCGTGAACGTGAAATGCTGTCATGCAAGCCCCGTGGGAGCAAACTGCAGCAAGTCCTCCTGATTTAAGAGCTATTACTGACGCTGCTATTATTACTTTACAGGGGTACAGCAGGGATTCACAACCTCTGTTCCCAACCTTTCTCTTATTCCTACATGGAAGGAAGCGATGTGGCAAGGCTCCCAGCTAGGCACATTTGTTGTCCCAGTATGTAGGAATAAGTGGGGGAAGGCTCCTGTTATGGAGTTTCACTCCTATAAGGAACCTCCTTCTGATAGTTTGTCAGACAGAAAGCTTTAAAAATGCGACTCCTGTTTAAATGCCCCCAAAACCAGAATCAATGGGTGCACTGATTTGCACATGGTATAGGTAACAACATCCATGAGCCCAGAAAGCTTCTGCATTTTGCCAATCTGGACAGCTGGGGGTACACAGAGGGTTTTACCACTGCTTGTCCAAGGGGAGCTGGCATTGCTCTCCTTGATCACTTGATCTGTTCCCCAAATGACTTTCTGAGGTCACTCAAAGAGATAGTTGAGCATTGGGCCTGTATGGGAAAAGTTAAAAGCTGGATTCTGCTTTATTTCTGTTCTTTTCTTCAGGTTTATGCAGGAATAATTTACAGGTTCCCAGTGTTGAAGAGTGCAGAAGAGGCCAGAGGTGTCTGGCCAAAGAGTGGTGGACCATTCCCAATAGCGTACCCAGTACCACTGGCTTCCCACTCAGCTCCTGCCCCAGTACAGAAACCTCTGCTGGCTCAGGGATGCAGTTTGCAACCTCTCTGCTCCAACACTTGTAAATAAAGACCTTTTTATCTCTGAGTTTTCATATTCAGAAGAAAAATATCTCTGGCCATAAAAAACACATCTTGCAGTAGCTCTGCTGAGGGCACACCAGGCCAAGTCTTCAGCATGGCACGGAAATGCTTACTGCAGGCTCGGAGCCATGGATGCGTCCTTGTTCTTCCCCTTATCCATTACACTTGATCCTGACACAGCCAGTCGTATGTTGTTCTTACATGAGGGCGGCAACTCAGAAAATACCAAATATCTGATTTAGCTGTGATTAAGAAAACTGTCCCTGTGTGAGTTGAAAGCATCCCTCCTTTTTGTTACAACACCTGCCAAAATTCTTAAACTCTCAGAAACCTTCCTCGGTGCTGGTGTTGCTATTGCAGCTCCAACAGCCCCAGAGAGGCTGAAGACCTTATCCCTATGTGTGCCTTAGCACAGCCACCGTCTGCAGCAGAAGCGGGACTGGGAATGGGGATGAAGCAGATAAATGAGGTTGTAATAGGTTGGGGAGCAGATGTAAAATCCAATCTGCCAAATTCGGCAGAGAAGCAGCCTGCCCTTTCCTACTCCCGGTGTAGTCTTTTCCTTTTGACAGTGTGGTGAAAGGACCTCCATTGTGTGGGACTTAACACATCTGTGAATTTATTGCGAGCTGATGCTTTCTGTTTTATATCTCAGTGGCACAAAAAGAAGATGCGGAAGAACAATTCGTCCCAGATCTCTGACTCCACACTGCATCCAAATGTGGTAAAACCCTGAAAAACACTGACGTTGGAGAGCCCTGCTTGTCCCGGCCTGATCCTGAATGACACTGACACCCACTGACTTTCCCCTGGAACAGATGCTTAGGGAAAAAGAAGATAATTTGAATAACTGGTAGGAAAAAAGGGAGATATTTCCAAAATGTACGCTTTAAATACAGGGCACTGTGCATGTGTGGCAGGGCTTGAATACAACGTTGACCAGATTCCTCATGAAGTCCACTTGTCCTGACTTTATTACCCAACTGTTTGCTTAATGAAGAATAAGAGGAAAGGGAAAGAACAAAGCCTTCCCAGGCAGGAATAAAGCTCAGATCTCTGCTTCTCAAACTCAATAAAGGAGTGAGGAAGGATTTTCTGTGTACAGTTATCCCACCGGACCCCCTCTTGGTGCTGCCTGCCCAGGGGCACCAAAGGAGACACCGAATCCTGATCCTCCTGCGCCCCCCACCCAGCAGCTGCACTGGGGCACAGCTGATGGCCGTGCTGTGCTATAACATAGCCATTTTTCGGCTGGACAGCAGGCTGTCTACCATAGGGCGTAGGCATCTGAACGCCTTCCCCTGCCCTTTACCTTATTTAGCCCTTTGCAATACGCTGCGATGAAATAACGTTCACAAGAGCAAGAACACTAAATAGCTCATGATGTGCCTCAAACTGTGAGGAAAGAGTATTCGATCCTTCCCAAACACAGACCTGCTCGCTTCAAAGCAGGCAATATTTAGATAGTAATCAACATCGTGTTTTATTCCCTTTCCTGGCCCAATGTTCGTATTTGCTCAGCCAGGCTTTCTGCCCATCAAGAAAATCTGCCCTGACCGATGAGCAGGGTGGGGTGAGCAGACCCCACCCCAGTGCCAGGGCTTTGCTCCCACCTCCTTTTATTGACAAGCACTGAGCCATCTCAAAGGTCTTTTCCAACCTAAGGAATTACATGATTCTATCATTAGGCAAGGTTACTGATGATCAAAGTTTCTGCGTTTTTCACTACACTTTCTAAATTAATGCTTTCTCCCACCTAAGTGAGCAAAGAAACATCCTCCCTGTCTCAAGAACGGAGAAACAGCAGCAAACAACTAAATTGCAGTCTCAAAGTGCAATTTATAACTCCCAAGAGGCACGAGATAGCCTTCTTGCCATCTTTTTGCTGTCCAACATCTTGGAATGACCAGCTGGGGAGAACCAAACTTCTTCAGTTCTCATATACAGTGATAAATACTTAATAAAGAATCAGATTAAAACCGAATGTTGCTTGTATTTTTTTTTCTCCTTAGATTGGCATCTGTAGCTTCTCGTGCTGTTATTTATGAAACAGCTTTATTAACTTATTACGAAAGTGGGCATTTGTCATGCAGTAAATTTAAGTTTCATAGGCAATGGATGTTTTGTGGCCTGGGAAAAAGTAAACATAAACCGAAAAATCACTTATTCCTATTCTTGTTTTGGCCCAACAAGAATTAAGATCAGATGTTTAAATGGTGAAATTCCTTGAAGGAAATGCATCTCCTTTGTTAGTGATTGTTAGCTCGAAACACCAGAGCCTCAGATGATGTAACAGCCAGACGTCTGCAGACTTCAGGAACAATTGTAATTTATTTCCAGGAATAAGAGGAAATGTCTTTCTATTTCTCTTCCCACATCACTCATCCTAGCAGGGAAAGATGCTTTCCAAGGCATTTCATCAGTCACTAGTGCTATAGATTTGTATGAGTCACCCCAGTCGATGGAAAGATTGGGATCTAGCATCAATCCTAGGAAAAACTGAAAAGATATCATAATATGAGGATGGAGACAGATTGATGAGAACACGCTGCTGATAGTGCTAAATTAGTCAGGGCCTAGAGATGAAGGCTGGCTGCGATGAGATGCCAAAAATCTATCTGGAAATATATGGCTGAGTGATAAAACATCAGGTAAAATTCCGGGTAGATAAATGTCAAGTGATGTACATTGGGGAGGAGGGTCCTGGGGATCCTCTACACCAACTTTAACTCTGTTGTGCTCTAAACTAAACCTAATCATTGAAGATAATTAGAGATACAATAAAGAATCTTATAAAATTGATTATACTGTGAAGTAGATTCTATCTACAGCTCTCACAAAGCAAAGTGAGTGTTAGAAATTACTAAGAAAGAAAAGAAGAATATGTATATATCTATAAAAAGAGGTGTTATTTTGTAAATCTTCAGTGCATCGCCACTTGTAATATCTAAAATCTTCCAGCTTCTAAAGGAACTGGTCAAACTGGAACAGGCTTAGAGGAGGGCGTCAAGGATGAAGGCTTAGAAAGGCATCAGTGTGAGAACGATTATATGGACTGGGTTTCTTCAGCCAAAAAAATGACTGAGAGGATATGATGAGGTTCTCAGGAATTACAAGTGACAAGGAGAGAATGGCAAGCAGCTGTTCGCTGTTTTTTCTTCTATTACAAAAACTCCGAAGCATGAAATGAAGCTGGTAGCTGGCAGTTTAAACCGAGAAGGAGCGACCCTTCTTGACACCGTGCTTAGTCATCTTGTGGAACTCCTTGCCACAGGATGCTGGGAGGGCTAAAAGATTACTGGACCACATTCATGAAAGAAAAACCCATTGAAGGTTTTTAAAATCCATCTGGGTTTTGTATTAAACAGAAAGATGCCACGTCTGGTTCAGAAAGTGCCAAACCACCATAGGTTGGGGAAATATTTTGGGGGAAGTATCACTGTGGAACTGACCTACATTTGTACTCTTTCCTGGGCTCTCACTAGGGCTGCAGATAGAAAGTTATTTGGCATGAACCTCCAGTCTGACCTGCTAAAGTTGTTCATGTCTTCTTCTAGTGAGCCTAGACTCAGAAGTGATAAGTAATTCCAGACAAATGCATTCCTTATGTTCTCTCTTAAATCTAATTACAACGTTAACTGTTAAGTCAGGTGATGACAAACCAATGCATGGTGGCCTCAGGTCTTGAACTTCTCCTTCCCCAGTTCCTAATTTCCTTTGCACTGGGCTGACAACCCAGAGCAACGCACAGGTGCTGTAAGGGCACATCCACATGGGTGGACATCAACTCCTTCTAACAGCCTTAACACCAAGTACCTGTGGCAGAGCAACCAAGAGACGAGGTAGTTTTGCTCATGCAGAGCAGGACCCTAACAAGGCTGATGTGATGTCTACCCTCACTTTGGATCTGCATTTAAATATCACACGAGCAATGATGGATCTGTCCATCAAGGAGCTATGCTCAGATTTTCTCCTACTTTTAAACAACTCCAGTGTGCTGATACAGCAGTTGGAGCTCAGAGAATTTTAGCAGGGAGGAAAGATTGTTTAAAAACATTACTTTTGGCTCTAAACTAGCAGAAGACCTCCATAAGAGGCATTGACAATCTTGTGACAAGTTACTCCAAATTTAATTGCCTGGCCAGGAAGTTTAAAATAGCTACATAAGGTTCTGGGCAAATACATCTGTAGTTTAGTGAAGCGTTTGATAGTCTCATAAAATCTTTTTTGAAAGATTCACTCAATCTGGCCTGGATATAAGTACTTGTCTGTGGTCTGTGCGTTGGCTGAAATACCAAAAACTAAGATAAATTTTGACAGGTCAAGTTTGAGGAGACGAAGGAGGTTCTGGTGGGAGAGGAAAAGGAGTTAAGGCTAACTTTATCTAATTTCTTCATTAATAAACTGGAAGATACAGCAAACAAAACACTCATTGCATGTGCAGATGGATGGGAAACACTTGTGAAAAACACTGGAGCTGAACTATTGGCAAGCCCTCCATAACTCACACGAAGTCATGTCCAGCAGAAAGAGCCTACGCGTGTGTGGGGGTAACTGTGTTGTGACCACCAACGAGGCAGCACGTTTAATTTCTGCTGCCTGTTTGATATAGCAGTGGAAAACTTGTCACTTATGGGGACTCCATAAAGATGAAACTTAATTGACCAGAGATATAAAAGTTTTCCAAAGTATGGTAATGGTGATCATCTAATTTCTTGGATGTTGCTCCATTTGGTGAACCTCAGCAAGATATCAGCAACACAGAGAGAGCTCAGAGCTGGCGGGAGGAAGGAAAAAGGAGGAAAAAAAGCAATAAAAATTATGGGGAGCCAAAGGGAGCTGGCTTACGAGGAAAGACTAAAAGAACTAAATGTGTATAAATTTGTCAAATGATGACTAAGAGAAGATATGATAACTGTCTGTATGTATATGAGGACTGT